>NW_020955878.1:245948-248382 GCF_003031625.1 Empidonax traillii
TTTTTTTTTTTTTTTTTTTTTTTTTTTTTTTTTTTTTTTTTTTTTTTAGTGGAGGAAGAGCCTTCAGTTTCTCCTTTTGATTTGTTCTTGCTTTGCAGTCACTAATGAGGTGTTAGTTTGGAACAATTTCGATCTTTGTGCCCATAATGTATTATCGTGTGTGTATATCCTGGCTTGGGACTGTACAGGTTTTTTATTTATGTAACACTTTCATAAAGTATTTTATCTCTTCCTGGAATTTTAGAAATTCACAATACCTATTTTTCTGAAATGAGCATTCAGGTAGCCTGACTGTAGCCTTTCTCCTGGACCTTTCAAAAGGTGACTTTCAAAGTAGCTGTCCTTCATTTAGACAGCAGCAATCTGAGCTGAGCTCTTCATTGTTTTTTCTTTCAACAATTTTCAGACAACTTTTCACGGTTCTATTTTTGATTCTCTGAATTGTGGTAAATTGTTTAAATCATCCCCTTTTGTATAAATCATCCCCTTTTCATAAGCATTTAAGCTGATAACTGCTGATCTATGATCCATTATGTGGTATTATCATACCAGCTGTGCTTTGCTTGGCAAAACCCCACAGACCTGATATCATGGCACACATCCAGGTACATCTATCAGCAGTATTCTCTAATAATGCCCTTTATAGAAGGCGAGAACTGAAATCAAAACAAAATCCCATGTTTTTCTTCAGCATATACAAACCCAGCTTTTCTATACTGCAACTCAAATTCAAATAGTTTAGAACTTTCATGTAAAATAATGAAGTTTAGTTTAAATTTTACTTATGTTTGTTGTTAAGAGAATACTTCAATGATGTTTTCTTTGGTTTATTCTCTGATATTTTTTTCCTCTACTTCTAACTTGTTGCTTTTTCTTACTGTCTCCCTTTCTCATATCTTTGCAGGCTCCTGTCCTGCTTTGCTTGAACTTTCTTGATGAGATAGCCTCTAGCAGGGTTGCAGTCCTAGGGTTGTCCACTCCCTGAAGCAACTACAAACTTCAGCTTTTCAGTAGGCAAGCCCAAATGTAAACACTAACTTAACTTTTATTTTAAAATTTCTTTCTAAATTACAACTTCACTTTGACCTGTGTATGAATGTCCAGTCTGTAGGAAGAAGGGCTCTCTTTCTGTCAGAGGATGTCTTTTAGCCACTGGAGGTAAATATCTCTTGAACAGGTCCTCATTTCATTGTGCAGATAATTACAGCTGTTGGTTTCTCTTGAGTCGTGTCTGGTCCTTCCCCTCAAGTTGCAGGATGGCTTTACTTCCTGCACAGGAAACAACCCTTAGAAACAAGGGGGTTCAGGAGAGATGGATGTGCTGTGAGCAGGAAGTTTTGAGAGCACAGGAACAGGCTGTACCGGTGTGCCGAAAGGCAAGCTGGTGGGGAAGACAACCAGCTTGGTTAAACAGGGGGATTCTGAAGGAAATCAGGGATAAAAAGAGAGTTTACCAACTATGGAAGAAAGGGCTGACTACTTACGAAGAATTCAGGAAAACAGCTAGATCATGCAGAAAGAAAATCAGGGACACAAAAGCGCAATTCGAAGTTAAATTGGCCACTTCTGTTAGGGATAACAAAAAGTCCTTCTCTAAATACATTAATAACAGAAGGAGGGGCAAAGAAAACCTCCATTCTTTGATGGACTTGGAGGGAAACATAGTTAATAGAGATGAGGAGAAGGCTGAGGTACTTAACACCTACTTTGCCTCAGTTTTTACCAGTAAGACATGTGGCCCTCAAGGCAATTGGCCTCTGGAGCTGGTAGACAGAGATAGGAAACCAAATAGCCCCCTTGTATTCCGGGAGGAAATAGTTGGTGACTTACTGAATCATCTGGATCCTCACAAGTCCATGGGACCAGACGGGATCCATCCTAGGGTATTGAGGGAGCTGGCAGAAGAGCTTGCCAAGCCGCTCTCCATCATCTTCCAACAGTCCTGGCTCACGAGGGAGGTCCCAGATGATTGGAAGTTGGCAAATGTCACCCCAATCCATAAAAAAGGATGCAAGGCTGACCCTAGTAACTACAGGCCTGTCAGCCTGACCTAGGTGCCTGGCAGAGTTATGGAGCAGATCATCCTGTGTGCAATCACACAGCAGCTACAGGATGGACAAGGGATCAGACCCAACCAACATGGGTTTAGGAAGGGCAGATCCTGTTTGACCAACCTGATCTCCTTTTACGATCAGGTGACCCAGCTGGTGGATGAGGGGAAGGCTGTGGATGTGTCTATCTGGACTTCAGCAAAGCCTTTGACACTGTCTCCCATAATATACTCCTGGAAAAGCTGCAGCCCATGGCTTGGACAGGGCACTCTGTGCTGGGTCAGGAACTGGCTGGAGGGCCGGGCCCAGAGAGTGCTGGTGAACGGGGCTGCATCCAGATGGGATCAAGTCACCAGTGGTGTCCCCCAGGGATCAGTGCTGGG
>NW_020955878.1:249515-258777 GCF_003031625.1 Empidonax traillii
TGAAGGGAGGTTATAGCCAGGTGGGGGTTGGTCTCTTCTCCCAGGCAACCAACAATAGGACAAGGGGACATGGGCTCAAGCTCTGCCAGGGGAGGTTTAGGTTAGATGTTAGGAAGAAATTCTTTACAGAGAGGGTAATCAGGCATTGGAACAGCCTACCCAGAGAGGTGGTGGATTCACCATCCCTGGAGGTTTTTAAGCAGAGATTGGATGTGGCCCTTAGTGCCATGATATAGTAATTGGAGTTGGATCAGGGGTTGGACTTGATGATCTTGGAGGTCTTTTCCAATCCAATCTATTCTATGATTCTATGATTCTTGCCAAAGGCTTGAATCTGTGTTTGCTTCTGCAACATGTAATGTCTGTATTGTGAAGGATGTTAAAGGGGGACAAGTTTGCTATCTATGAGGAAAATTATTTCTGAGCATAGGCAGCTTTTTTATGTAGCATAAGGTACCAGAGCCAGGGCCAAGATGGGATGCAGAAGCCATCCCAGGAACATGCAGTTTTACCACTTCAAGGGTACCAGGCACTGGGATGAAATGGTCTGCTTCCAGTCTCAGCCTTGTTTCCTACCTTCCGTTTCAGCTCAGCTAAAGTATCTCAGCAGGATGCAGGTGTTCCCTGGGCAGTACAGAGCAGATCTGGCTGGATATTCAAAACAATCCCTCTGACTGCAAGACCTTTCTGAATTTATTTCCTGAGCCATCACAACTGTCATACTCACTCTGCCATCTGTTCTAGGAGGGTATTCCACTTTGCAATAAGAAACCAGTTCTAGATTATTATCACATGAACATATTCTGTTTTAGGGTGAGATCTTGAAAGGGCCATTTTCTTCCTGTCTATCACCAAAGAGCCCTGGGTGAAGATCTCAGTCTTGGCCATCGAACTTTTTAACAAACCTTAGTGTCAAGAAATGCTATCGTCTGTGAATGAGAAAGAACCAACTTCATATAACACTGCAGAGAGCCTCTGCTATGGTCATCCAGTCAAAGAGAGATTATTCCATGATTTCACAGCTTGTACCTGGGGCTTAAAATGACACCACTAAAACAAGCCCTGTACAGATGGGCAGATTCCCTGAAGAGGGACCTGAGAACATCTTGGGAGTACCAGAAGAAGGTTCACACCTGACAGCTGTAGGGACAGCATGGTGTATGTTGTTTGTTTGTTTGTTTGTTTTTTCCTTTTTTTTTTTTAATTTTTTTTATTTAAAGCAACACTTGACAATCTCTCTGGCCCATGAAAAAGATCTGAGTTACCCCATCTGTCTCCACTGAGCAGATCCTGCAGAGTGCACAGTGAGAGAGGGTTAGCATAGGTGCATAGGGGAATGTTTTAACCATGATTGGCTGGAGATTCACATGAATAACTGATTGGCCATACCTGTTTCAAGAGACAGCAGCTTCAGCTCTCGTGAGGCCATCAACAAGGAAAGAAAGAGACTAAAAAGAAACCACATGTAGCACTGGATCTTTAAAATACCTTCAAAGTCTAAATAACTAGCAGAAATTAGTTCCATTTTTGGAGAGGAAATGTTCTGAGCCTGTACACAAAGCATACTTTCAGTTGTTAAAATTCTTAAAAGCTCTAGCTTTTGGTGGAAGGGGCCATTTCAGCGCTCTGAACAGCCAAGATACAAGAACAGATACAGGAGCTCAGAACCAAGTTTCATCTGGTGTCCAGTCAGCAAATCTCAGAGAATGCATGGGCTGAATGAGAGAGCAGGACAGCACACAGCAGTGCTTCCTGTGCATGCTCGCCCATCATCCACAAATTGCAGTTTAGGGATTTCCTAAACAGATATTCTGGAGTATCACACTTGGAAATTTAGGCATCCAGGACCTCAAATGTTCCAAGTAGAGGACTCAGATTTATGAGTCATGTTCATGTGATCAAATATGTGATTCAAACATGGATTTTAAAAAGCACAAAAGGATACAGAATGGCTTTACCTTTGATTTCTGCCTTCAGAAGTTTTTTTATGTGGCTTTGCTGAACTTGGAACTCCCCTTGTACACCATCAGCTCTGAAAATGAGATCAGACGTGCAGTGCCCTGCCTGGCTGTGGTCATAGTAAAACTGTGATATTCCAGGGCAGGTTTAGTCATCTCTGTCTTAACAGTGCCCAGAGCTGTAGCGACTATTTTAAACTCAGACGTAAACAAACGTAGTCTCTGTCTATAAATGGACAGTGATATTCTATGAACAGCTTGTGGTGATTCACCTGAGAATAAACTGGATTTGCCTGCCAGGATAATTCACCTGGAGAGAAGACTGCTTCCATTCACTTCCTTTCTTGGAAGCAGGCTGAGAATAACAAACTGTTCCAATATCATCAGCCTATTCCAGTCAACATATTTCCTACTGAGAGGCAGGGCAGGTCCCACCCTGTTGTGTGATGGGCACATACTTGGTCATAGAAATGTGACTCATGAGTCTGACACCGCCTCAGAGTTAGGTGTCAGCAGCAGCCAGTTGTCACAAACCCCTGTTAGAAAGGGTGATGCCAAGCCTTTCCTCCAGCAGTTGTGTTCATCTCTCTTTCCCTGGGGCTCTGAACAGCCTCAGTTACAGCTGTTACAGCTCCTATTAGCTGCTACAGAATTTCAAAGGAGAGCTTCCCTCTGTCCATGTTGCTGCTGCTCCTCTTGCTGCAAACTAAACATGCAGGGCACTTCATGGTGGTCAGGATGCTCACAAAGAGGAGGATAAGCCTGACTTTAGACCACTTCAATGATTCCTAAACATTTATTTTTGTTAGAGCAGATGCTGTGGCCTTGTCCTCTCTTCTTCCAAATCTATAAACACTAGGTCATTGAATGTTTAAGGTTTTTGGGTTTATTGAATGTTTAACTTTTTCATGCTAAATGGAAAAGTCACTGAAAGGAAGAAATTATCTATAAATTGTATAATTAGAGTATATAATAACAAGCAAACTGTGACCACTTGGATTTCAGCTTCTAAGTGTTATACAACAATGTCAGACAAATAGTTCTGGATCAGACTGTATGGTTTATTATCCTGTTTCCAGCAGAATCTAGGGAAAAGGACAGTTGCAGAGACCCATTTCTGAGAACATCCTCTTTATTTGCAGTAAATGACAGCTCAAGTCTTCCCCCATTAGAGGAGGTATCATTTGCAGTATTTAGGGTAGTTATTTTATTTTTTGAGCCCATGCAAAATTTTGGCACCCATAAAATTCAGTAGCAAGGGTTTCCAGTGCAGGCACTATTTTTTGGAACCTGTCCCTTCCCTGTTTTATCTGTTCAACCCACCCCCAGTGACCTAGAGTTGCATTGATGTCCAAACCTAAACCATTGAACTGAAAATTACCTTTATATGAAGATGTGGGCATGACCTACTTTAAGGTCCCTTATGACTTGTCCAAGATTTCATGGAGAGGCACTAGAAAAGCAGGAATCCATCCTAAGAGGACTCTGATGAAAGCACCCAAACCTTTTCTCAAGCATCCTTTTCTCTGGCTTAGTACCAGCCTTAGTGGTATGATCTGGGCTTGCCAAATAATCTACAACACTCGCTGGGTCCAGAGCATCTGATCTTCTCTTTTGATCTCATGGAGAACAGGCTTCTGGCCAGTTAAGAAGAGCAATCCAACCAAGCAGCTCTCCAGCCAAACTCCCTCAGGGAGTGCTAGTTTGGACATTGGTATTTCCCTGACACTAAGCTTTCCTCTTCGGCATGAATTGCTCATTACTTGAATTCCGACAGGGATTTCTTCTGCCATGAAAGAGTAGAGATTCTGCCTGAACACACTGAGCAGGACTGACTGCTTTCTGTGGATAAAGTTGTTGATCTGTGTGTGTGTGTGTGCCTGAATTTGCAGGACGTAGATGTCTCTGTGTTTGCCTCTCAATGGTGCCTCTGTTCCACAACCATCTGTATATAAAGCTGCTATTCTCTCACGAACAATAACTCATACAGGAAAGTCTCTAAGAATTAGGCAAGAACTATGTTCATCCCGAGTAGTACTGAAGATGAGGATCCAATCCCATAAAGTCTTGGAAACTCAGCATTAGTTTTCCCTTGGCAGCTTTAATCTTTAAAGTCTGCTGTTGCTGACACACACTTACAATCAACAGATTGGCAGCAAACTGTCTCTGTAAAGGGTGCAGCACATCCACCACTTGCCTCTGACAAAGACCCAGCACAGCCCTGCTCACTGTGGCCAAGCATCCTCATCCTATTTTCCGATGAGGATCCAACTAGCAACTCTTCCATCTCCCACATTCTTCTCAGTCTGCACAGTGGACTCTCTCCAGTCCCTTTGCTTATATTTCCAGGATACTCTACTCCTCTGCCAACAGCAGTGGGTCAGTGGGGAAAAGTAAGGTCACTATTCCTGACACCTGCAAGCTACACCTGGACCTTGGGCTGCCCAGAAGACGATGAGGTTGGTTGTAGGCACCATCTGAGGCAGGGATCCATACTGGAATCAAAAAATCACTTCAAATATCTAGTGAGGTTTGGGTACTCAGCTGAGAGGAAGGAAGTATCCAGAGGATTTTATCACAGTCTCCTGGGGTCAGAATAAGTGCAGAAAGTAGAGTTTCTGAAAATCAGATGCGTTTCTCTGACTAATAGGGATGGTTCTAATTTGTAGCCCCTTGTTCAACACCGTGGAAAGAAAAGATAACAGGGTTCTCATACTCCAGTGCCTCAGAGGGGCTGCAGATGAGGATGACCAAGAAAATTTAAAACAAAGGTGACATATCCTAATAACTTAATTGTAAAAAAACTCCAGATATGTAAACCATACATAGAAATTATACACAAAATAAACAGTTTTTCAAATGGATTAGAATTTATTAGAAATTTTATTATCAGATTTTGAAATTTCTCAAGGATTTTGGGTGCTTAAGCAAGGGTCAGAGGTACCAATAGATGAAAGGAAGCATGCTCCTGTGAGTGTGAGTAAAGCTGAGTGGCTGGAGATGAACAGAATATTAAAATTAATAGATAAAATAAGAATCACAGAGTGGTTGAGGTTAGAAGGGAATGCTGGAGGTGACACTGGAGGTGATCTGGTACAAATCCTCTGAACAAGCATGGCCTCCTAGAGCAAGTTAGCCAGGACCATGTCCAGACAGCTTTCTAATGTCTCCAATGGTGGAGATTACAAATATATGCTGTAAAAATGTCACGGAAGAAAGACGTTGGCACTTTATCCCTGGAATCCCCACTTTGAGGACTCACAGGCTGTAGAAGGTGTTTTGAAGTAGGTGGCTCACTTGGACAGTGCATGAGACAGAGGCTTCATTCCTGTGCTGTCCTTCCCTGACCACCACCCTCCCTGCTCCCTGGGTGGTCCTGACCCTCATGTGCCTTGTACCACGTCAGTGCTTCTGTTCTTTCCAGGGAACTGATCAGTCCCCAAACAGCAGAATGCAACTTGCTTCTTGCTACATTAGTGAGTCCAGATGAATGAGTGAAAAATGTACACTGAAGTCCCATCTCCTGTTCCAAGCAGGGCTGACTTCAAAGCTGGCTGAAGTCGCTCAGGGCTTTGTCCACATGTATCCTGGAAATCCCGAGGATGGAGGTTTTACAACCTCTCTGGGCAGCCTGTCCCAAGGCTACAGCACTCACCTGGTAAATAATGTGTTCCTTTTGTTGAAAAAGAATTTCCCTGGTTTGCAACATGAGACCATTGCCTCTCATTCTTTCAGGAGAAGCTTGGATGCATCGGAATTCTCACCTGCCTTTTCAGTAGTGCCTCTGCAATGAGATCCCCCAGCCTTCCCTTCTGCAGGCCAAACAAACCTAACGCCCATCACTGGGGCTGTTGTTGGAGCCTTTCCAGGGTGTCAGCATCTCCCATATAATGGGGGAGTTTCCTAAAAGCTGCACAGAATAGTGCAGATGCTGCCTCACCAGTACCAGGCAGAGGGGAATAACCACATCCTCCATTTGCTGACCTCTTGTTAATGCAATCCCATGACTGTTGTCACTGCAGGGAAGCACTGCTGACACAGGTCCAACTTGTTTTCCAGAAGAATCCCAAGGTCTTTCCTACGGGGCTGCACCCTACAATCAATCCCCAGCCTGAACTGATGCATGGAGTTTTGTTCCAGGTTGAAAAAATAAAGTGATTTTATTTTTCATAGAATATAAACAAATATGTAAGGAGAATTAGACCAAATTCATCATGTGATTAAAAAGAGTTAAACCCTCATTCCTCTCATGCTGAGTGTTACACTAATACAAATATGGAGCAATGGTGGTACATGGGAGCCCTGTTTCATACCTGAGAAATCTCAGTTTTCTGCAGGAAGTTCTGATGTCAGTCACAGACGTAAGCAAAGGGGCTGTAACTCTCAGCACAAATTACCCTTTTTCTAGTAAAGGTCCTGCAGGCTTGAAAGAGAATCTGGTAGGCCCCTGGAATGAATCCCACTTCTATCCATTCCCCCAGGACCTCAAAGGAGGAGCAGGCAGCATGCCTAGAGGGGATGAGTTCTGTGTGTGCATGGTGTGGTTTTAAATCAGCATTTTAATCCTTCTTTTGACTTAGCAGATAAGCAAACTAGCAAGAATTATCCTTCGTATACACTGAGGTAGGACACAGCTCCAGCTCTCATAATCAACTAATTTGTTACTGTTCTAAAATAAAGAGTTTTTCATTTCCTACAATAAGAGATAATTTATATCTCATGTTACCTCTGTTCAACTAAATAAAAAATGGTACATTTCTTGTTCTTAAATAAATAAATAAAATTTATTTTGAAAACCCAACAGTTATCCTATTTCAATTTCCTTCCAGCTTTCCATGCTTTTTTTGAGGGGGACTTTTTTTTTTTGCCCCCTTCTGTTTTCCAGAACTGCCTGTTTCTTTTCAGAATGTTAAAACACACCTGCATATCCTATAAAGTGAGTGCAAAGAACTAAGCAGAGACATGCAGAAATACAAAAACCGCCGAGCTGGGAACAGTCTAGAGTTGCTACTGGAACTGCTGAGCACAGACCTGTGTTCAGGCCCTGGAGGCTCCACACCTCTCTCCTGCCTTCTCAGTCTCTCTGTGTGGAAAGACATGGCTGAACAGGGAGCAGTTTCTGAACACAGATGATATGAGTGTGTGCTGTCATTTTTAAGGTGGCGTGGTCTGTGGTCACAAAAGGAAGCCAGTGAAGCTAACAGGTTTCTATACTGAAACACTCCTACAGTGAGACAGACGGATGATCCCACAGACTGCTCCTTCCTGCTGGTGCCCAGTGTGCCTAGGCACAGTCAGTGCTGGCTCCTGGGCCATGCTCATGCATCTGGTCACCCCACTGCCTCTCCCTTCCTGGTGTACTGGGACAAGCAAAGGACTCAGAGGGCTTTATAGATCTCATGACAACTACAAAGCACATCTAGAAGCTTCTGGGAGTGCAAAGAAATTTTCAGACAAAGGCTTTTCTTTCAACTTTATAAATATGTTTTCAGCCATCATCATAATGGATCAAAAAATAGCCCCAAGAACACTCCCACAGAACAAAACTCCCCTGCAAGAGCTGTTTCTCATTCTTTTCATTTTTTCTTGCTTTATGTACAAATTAGTTTATTGAGAACAGGTTTGTACTTAACAAAAGGATAAACCCTGCTAATCTACTGATTTGTCAGCTAGCATTGTGCTTATCACAGCACTGTTTGTTGGCTGGGGCAGACGTGGTCCCAATGTGCACAGCTGTGCAATGAAAACTGCATCATGTCATGTGAGAGTGTGGGCAGGACATGCAGTTTGGGGGGCTGGACAAAACGACTGTTCAAGTCACAAACTGCTGTGCTTGTGATCTGGTTGTCCACATCCATCTCTGACAGCAGACTGGAGAACATGTAAGCCAGAGCCAGCAATGGCAGATAGCCACAGAGCTGGGAAATGAAACAATGGGATGATTTTTGTTAGCTTGACAGCAGAGATGGCAGACTACTGTCCAGTGGGGCATCAGCAAACAACACACCAGAGCGCCTCGACCGGCACAAAGGACCCTGAATGCGAACAGGACGAATGGCCAGTCAGGAGGCACATGGATAACAGCCAGCAGTGATGACAGGGTATAAAACACAGGAGGATGACAGAAACCCAAATGGAACACAGTGTAGGGGAAAAACTGATGCAGATCAATACACTAGGAGAAAGGAATTACACAGGAGGAAGGGCCACTGAGTGCAGAATGTGAGTGGGAGGAGACAGGAGCCTTAGTCGGGGTGACTAGCGGGCGTGGGGTGATGGTACTGGTGACTGGAGACAGAAATGGGACCGAGAGCAGCTAGAGCCACTAGCTGTCCCTTGGGCCACCCAGCTGAGCACAGCAAGCCGACACAGCCAGGCAGGACCGTGGCCCTGGAGCCAGCACTGCCAATGCCTTGGCACCCTGGCAGCAGCACGATCGGTCTGTGGGATCACCAGTCGCAGTTCAGGAGCGTTTCAGGACACCACAATGAGCCCCTGGAGCTGTCAGTGTGCTCCGAACACTGTGTCCTGTCTCGGACAAGGAGGTGCAGCTCAGCAAAGGCCTGTGCTGGGCACCGCGGCCAGATCGTCCCCTCCCTCCCTCGCTCCGCTCCCGGGGCGGCTCCGAGCACGGGGCGGCAGCGCCGGGGCCTCCCGGCGGCTCCGGGGGCGGGCGGAGGCTCGAGTTGACCCCGCTCCGGGCGAGCCGCACCCCCTTCACCCCGCACACACCCACCCCGCACCCCCTTCACCCCGCACACCGCCCATCCCGCACCCCCTCACCTCGCACCCCCCTCATCCCGCACACACCATCACACCACCCACCCCGCGAACACCCAGCACGCCCCTGACCCCGCACCCTCCTCCCTCACGGCCTCAGGCCGGCGGTGCCGCAGCGCCCCCGTTGCCGCACTCGGGCAGGGCGGCTGGTCCTGCCGGGGCTCCCGCCGCGTCCCGTCAGCCCCGGGCGGCTCCGGGAGCTCGGCCGAGCCGCTCTGGCAGGTGTTGGCAGAGCCGCCCCCATCCCACGGGGAGCAAAGCTGTCCCTCCCTCGCGCCGCGTGGAGCAGATCCCCCCACACGCACTGCATGGAGCAGTTCCGCTCCCAATCCCCTTCCCCCGCCCCTGCACGGAGCGGGCGCTCTCCACTTCCCTCCCTCCCTCCAACACACCACGGCCCACAGCGCGCACACACAGACACAAACACACAGACACACAGACATAGACACACAGACACAGACACACAGACACACAAACATAGACACACAGACACAGACACACACAGAGACACACAGACACAGACA
>NW_020955878.1:259749-270526 GCF_003031625.1 Empidonax traillii
ACACACACACACACACACACACAGACACAGACACATGCACACAGAGGCACATGCACAGACACACACACACACACACACACACAGACACATGCACACAGAGGCACACGCACAGACACACACACACGCAGTGTGGGGTGCTGATCCCACTCACCCCTTCTTCTCCTGCCAGATCCGCAAACGCGCTGCCCAGAGGAGCCGCTCTCCCCGTCCCTGCGGGGTTATGCCAGGGACTGTTGTGGAGGCAGCTGGACAGAGCAGCTCAAGTCCCTGGTTACAGACTAACAGAGATCTTTGTGTTTTCCCTAATTCAAAACTACAAAAAAACTAGGAATGGGCTCCCATTGCTCCAGTGAACCACTGACAATCCTGCTGCATCCAGTCACAAACTCTCACTGTCCATCTCTTAGTGAATCAATATTCCTTAACAGTCACCAGAGCATCAATCAGGTTTATTTTTATTTCTCACAGCTTCTACTTAGGGTTGGCTAAATATATTAGTTACACACACACATACTCTTGATTACTTGAAGAAAGTAGTGAGTTACTTGAAGAAAGTAATGGGCATCTGCTGGATACTCAGAAGCCTATATCTGGAGGGAACCTTCCACAGCTCTGGTCAGGGACCTCATTTCTCTGATTTCTAAATATAAAAAAAGGAAGATAATGTAGAGGATTTTGGAGCAAATGAATTATTTGTGGACTTGTTTCAGGTTTGTGGCTATTGCAAATGTACTACCATTTTACTGATGAAGAGCTATTATCTCCCAATACTGCTGAAAGACCTGGATTCTTATTCTGTTCATATTTGGTCTAACTCTTGGGAGGTACCAAAAGGACTTTCAAAACACACTAGTTTTGAATAAGTGCCAATTTTTGGCCTTGAGGTCAGTCCAGTGAAAGAGTGAGAGGAATACAGCTACGGCTGTATTCAAGGTGTTTGGGCAGTTTGTGACACTGGCTGCATAGGAGTGGTCCCTCTTTGCATCCCTACAACTCACCTGGCCTTCGATGTCTCGACTTTTGGCTCGCAACTTGTTAACCTGACATTCGGCAATATCAGCTCGTTCTTCGGCCTCCTCCAGCTCGTGCTGGGCCTTGCGGCATCGCGAGAGGTTAATGTTTGCCTGTTCTTCCTGAAAGTCAGCCAGCACCGTCAGTGACAGGGACACAAATGGCACTGCCCTGTTACCACTAACACCCATGGCTGTGCCACAGTAATATCACCTGTTTTAGCCTCACAGGTACAAACCTGCATGGCCACTACCCTGTACATTTCTATCTACTACCCCTTGGAGGGCAGAACAATCACTCCTGCTCAGTTCCAGCTGGAAAAACTGGCTTGTGTGGCTCCAAAGGTGCAAGAGTTCCAAGATAATTACAGTTACGCCCACTCTGTTCTGAGCTGTCTTTATAAAATGAAGAATATTCAATGGCAGTGGCCATAGGTGCCCTGCCAAACTGAGTATTCAATTATTTTAACAAGCTAGGGAGCCCAGACCTTTTGGAAATCTCTACTCAGGGCCCACTGAAAAAAGTCCTGCACTCACAGCTTCCTCAGCCTGTTTCTTGTATGCTTTCACTTTTAACTGCAGCTTGTCCACCAGGTCCTGGAGCCGGAGAATATTTTTCTTATCCTCTTCAGACTGTAGGAAGTGAAAATCATGTCAGCTTTGGAAGATGGACTGAGGTGATCCACTTAAGAGGGCAGAGAATTTGCAATACCTGGTAAGTGAGCTCCTTCAGCCTTCGTTCGTACTTCCGAGCTCCTTTTAGGGACTCTATTCCTCGTTTCTGCTCAGCATGAAGCTCATTTTCTAATTCATTAATCTGAAACACAGAATCATGGTGAAGATAGCAAGCTGCCAAGAATGGCTGCTGATCCTGCTGCAGCATCCTGAGAACCAGGGTTCTGCAGATTAAGGCTGCAGAGAAAGTGGCAGACAAAGCAGAGCAGATTCATGTAGCTGCTTCTTGGGTCTAGACTAGCTAAAAAATGTTCACCATGCTATGTTAGTAGTGACATAGTGTATGAATATATAATTATTTAGAAAAGGATATATAAAGGTAAACTGTGCATACCTAGATGTATATACCATTTATAATCAGAATTAGGCTTAAACCTGTCAGAGGAGAGGAAATTGAAACAGGGAAGGAAGGATCTATCAATGTTCACCAGGTAAATGAAATGGTGAAAATCTGTTTCTTTGAGTCCAGCTCATCCTCAAGAATAGTCCTTAACAACCTCCCAATGCTCCATCCCTCTTCTGCAGTGTGTATCAGACAAGGCCAAATACCAACGTTTTTATTTCTGTGTGGATGTTTCCTTTCAAAACCAAGAGCACCAAATCCCCAATCAGTTGTGCTGTATTTTGGAACAGAAACAGCCGAAGAGCACAATAAGTGGGTCAGGCAAACAGTCCTCCTAGCCCAATGCTCTGCCTCTAGGAACGCCAGCAGCATATACTGTTCAGGGACAGCATGGAAACCTGGCTGCTGTCTACTCCCTTCACAATTGTCCAGCTCCCACAGCCATTAGATTAGAGGTGTAAAGTGTGGCATATCTATGCCTGTTCCCTTAATATGTCTATAAACCTGCTGACTTCTACTCCCTTTTTGAACCTTTTGCCAGCTGCCTCTATAGCCTCCCATGACAGCATGGTCCAGAATTTCACTACCTACTCTTTAAAGTACTTCCTTTTATTTATTTTAAACTGATCTCCAGGTGAAGGTGTCGCAGTCTCTTCAAAAAGCAGAGTCCTAGTCTTGTTTATCAATACTCCTAAGGCTTCATCCCCAGATCCTTGAGCTTCAGAGACCAAAACTACACATGGTATATTTAATGTAGTGGTGAGGATGCTCTCTGTCTTGTTCTCAGTGCCTTTCCTAATGAAGCCCAAATTTTTTTCCCTTTTAGGTCTTTGCTTCTACTGCACATTGAACAGTTTCTGAGACCTGTCTTGGATGAGACTGAGATCTCCTTCCTGTCTGGGCTGTATTTTTCAGTTCCTAGTTCATCCCTCAGTAAGTATGCTTTAAATTATTTTCCCTAGACAGAAGTTACTGTCTGTGTCTGCCTGATTTTTATCTGCCCCCACTTTTGCCCACTCAGTTTATATGAGGACATTCTCAAGTTCCTTGCCCACAGTGCAATGTTTATCAGCACAGCTCTCATCAAACCTGCTGGGAATACCTGGGGCTGTCCCTGTTGCCACCCTCACAAGAGGTTCCAGCAATCAAAAGCCCAGTCAGAAACTTCACCTCAATCTACCCAAGTCTTCACCATACCCTGGCCTCCAGTTTCTGGAGTTGCTTCTTGCCTCCCTTCAGAGCCAACTGCTCAGCCTCTTCCAGACGGTGCTGCAGGTCCTTCACCGTCTGTTCCAGATTCCTCTTCATCCTCTCCAGGTGGGCACTGGTGTCCTGCTCCTTCTTCAGCTCTTCTGCCATCATGGCTGCCTGGTTGTAGGGCACAGTTGTGTTACAAAAACGCCTCCCCATCCTGGCAGTTCTGTGTCCCTGAGAGCAAGACCCAGTTTCACATTGGTGTGTGGCCCTGCAAGTTCTCAGGCAGTGCCCACGGCTGTGCTAAGGATATGTCGTACAAAGAGGATCATTGTTACTCGAAGTCTAAAACTGCTTCACCTTGGAAAACAGGCAGGGTCGACTTAAAGAAAAAATTAATTAAGGCATGCAAATGTCTTGGTACCAAAGTTTTATTTTTTAAGTCAGTGAAAATTAGGGATATTGTGAAATATCACCAGCTAGCACTCTATGTCTCTGGGCTCTCATGGGATTATGAGTGTCTGGCTATTTAGTGCCTAAATTTGCCAATGAGTCAGACTACTAAGCAGTTTTTGCAAATGAAATGACCCCGAGTACCTCAAACTGCACTGAAAAGCTTGTGCCTGCTGAGATCCTCAGGGTTGGATCCTCCAGTGTGGCAGAGCAGAGAGGTCGGGGGACATGCAGCACTGCAGGACTAGACACTGGTACACCAGGGCTTGATGCAACAGTGTCACTATTGCCTGTTTCATTTCCATATATCTTTCCTAGATGGTCCTAAACGTTGGTAGTTCTGATACTGTGGAACTGTAGTCTTATTTAAATGAAACATTTATATTCTCTCTTTTTATTTCTTGCATGTCTAGTGTTTGTATAGAAGTGTGTATGATTTCTGTCCTAATTTCTGCTTTTCTGTGCTGTGTCTAAACAGGCCTTGGTTCAAATAACTCTTTTCCTATTGCAATTTTGCCACCATCTGTTCTATCCTGTCTATTACATTTATTCTGGAAGCAAAAGTGAATGAGTTTGGGAAAGGAGAGAGAAGATGTCCCTCCAATACAGATTGCTAGTAGGACACGAGGACCATTTCTGAAGGGGTGTTCTGTGGCAAGCAGTGGGGCAGGGCTGAGTGAGTCCATGTCAGGGGGATTGTGTGTCACAGATACTTTCTGTTAAAGAATTGGTTCTCCTCCACCTGATTCCTACTGTGTAAAAGTGACTATGGTAGTATAAAATGGAAGGGAAGCAAGCAAGAGGACTCACATCTGTGATCGCTTTCTTTGCTTTCTCCTCTGCATTTCTGGCTTCCTGAATGCTGTCTTCAACTTCATTCTGTAAATGAGTAATGTCCACTTCCAGTCTTTTCTTGGTGTTGAGGAGGCTTGTATTCTGTTGAAACAGTCAGAACACAGGTCATTCCCACCCCGTTTGTGCTACTCCCATATGCCTGTGGTAACCTCCTTTCCTAGGAGATGCCAAATACCTGTGAGTGGAGCAGCTGCACTCGCTCGCTGGCATCTGTCAGCTCCTGCTCAGAAACCTTCCGGGCTCGCTCGGTCTGCTCCATAGCAGCTCGCATCTCCTCCATTTCTGTTGTCATCAGGTTGTTCCTACGTTCTACCATGGCAAGCTGCTCTTTCAGGTCATCATTCTCTCTCAAAGCATCATCCAAATGGAGCTGGGAATCCTTAGGAGGGGGAAGCACCATGAGACTCAGAAGCAAGCAGAGTGAATGGCAAAGACCTGTGGGACAGAAACCTTGTGGTCCCTACCTTGAGTTGCCCTTGCACGGCTTTAAGATGCTTCTGTGTCTCTGCTACTTGACAGTTGGCATGCCTCAGCTGTATTTCCATGTCATTCAGATCTCCCTCCATCTTCTTTTTCAGCCTCAAAGCATCATTTCTGCTTCTGATCTCAGCATCCAGTGTGGTCTGCATAGATTCTAATACCCTCTGGTGATTCCTCTTCAGCTGTTGAATTTCCTCATCTTTCTCTGCAGTCCTTCTATCAACATCTGACTTCACCTGGTTCAGCTCCAGCTGAACACGTAAGATTTTTCCCTCTTCATGCTCTAAAGAGCCCTGTCAGGGTTGAAATATTATTATTCATCTCTGCAGTGTCCATTGGTGAGAAATGCCCATGCAGAAATGTGAGTCTTTGCAGCCTGCAGGGCAGGTGTATTTGCCTTACTGTGGACCTTTAGAAAAGGCCAAGTACTGAAAAAACTGCTATCACTTACTCAAGAGTCACTGTACCTCATCTAGATATTAAATGGTAATTTAGGAATAATACTCGTTAGGAAAATGCCTCCAATACCACATGGTCTGAGCACTGAGGGCTATTTTGACACTGCAGAGATAACAAATCATATGAAAACATAAAATAGGGCAGCTCAGAAGCAGCTTGCCTTCTCTTGCACCTCCATGATGAATTCTGCTTAGGGACTCTACTCTTGGTCCCATTCCAGTGACTGTGGGCACATTTCCCTTCCACACAGCCTTTTCCCTCTGGTACTGGTGTCATCTAGCTTCAGCTAAAAGGAGTTAAAAGCCTAAAGCTGGCTCTTTACAACCAGTGGACAGAAATAAGACATCCAGAGATTGAAACAACTGATGTAGCTCTGGTATCCCTTTTAAGAAGAAATCCTCCAGAGATGCCTGTTTCTCCTTTTTGCTTCTAGAATGAGCCTATGGTGACTAATTCAGGATTAGATTGATGACATTTAGATGCATGAATTGGAGCAGATGGATTTCATGACCAATACCTCTTGCTCCTCTGCCCGCCCATCTAGTGAGATCTAGAGATGTACCTGTTGTTTTATACTTCTTTTTCTACCTAAGGGAAGTTACAGAGAAAATAAAGTGAGGCTCTTCTTAATGGTGGACAGCAAAATGACAAAAACCAACAGTCAGCAGTTGGTACAAGGGAAATCTTGATTGCATATAAGGATAAAAATGTTTTCCCATGACAATGGTGTCTCACTGGAGAAGGCTGTCCAGCAATACTACAGCATAGTCATCCTTAAAAATTAAAAAAATCAATTACACAAGACTTTGAGCAACCTAATATAAGTTCAAAGTTGGCCATGTTTTGACCAGGAAGTTGGACTAAAGACCTCCAGAGATCCTGTCCAACTAAATTCTGTTTTTGAGGTATGCCATAGGTATACCACGGACAGCTCATGAATTGCTCTCAAAGGCATTTTGTGGAGAATCAGATGAGGTCATGCAGAATGATAAAAGGTTTTCCAAGAGACAGGCAGGGCATATAGGGAACAGAAGGCAGAATCCAGACAAGAGGGAACTGGAAGAGCTACAATGTGGCATGGAAGAGCTACAATGTGGCATGGAATGGCAAAAAAAGGTAAGATTTGAAGTAATGGAGAACTGAGGGATAGCAAAAGACAGGAAGGAAGACAGAAACCATGGAATTGTGGGACACAGGGTGCAGCCTGTGCCAGCAAAGTATGACAGTGTACCACTGTACTCCAAGATTCAGCTGATCCCCAGCAACCTCTTCATGTTCATCACAAACCATGTCCTGTGAACTGACTCCTCTTTATACATGTTACTGACTCCCATTCATTCGAAGTGGAGAAACTAAAGAAATATTGTCTTAATTTTCTTCAGCATTCAGCTTGCTTTGAGCAGGGGGTGACATTCAGAAAACTTGAGTATTGATTAGACCTCTGAAAACATCCTTGATTAATTTGACTAGAAAACAAAAATTATCAGTGTTTTGAAATACAAATTACTTTTCTTCAGCTTTCTATGGGAGCAAATTCAAACAGGTGATGCAAAATTAACTCAATTTTAGGTTTTGACTGAGGTTTTTTTGTGCATGGTAGTACAGCAAGTACACATTAATATGGAAGAGGAGAGGACCCTATGCCATTTGGATTGTCTGTGCCCTCTTGCTGCACCTTTGGGACAGTTTAAGGGTATCAGGAATATAAAATATGTATTTAAAGTTTCCCCATTCTTGATTTCTTTGAAATCTAGCACCTTATTGAGGACACTTACCTCTGCTTCTTCTAATGCTGCTTGTAGGTCACACTTTTCTTGCTCAATTTGTTTCTTTGCTTTCTCCAGCCCATGATTTGCTTTTCCAGACTCAGCAATCTGTTCAGTCAGATCAGAAATTTCCTCTGCAACCAGAAAACACATACTCATCTCATCTTAGATAGTGTTGTCAGTGGCACCTGCATTTGCTCTTTGGCAACAGGAGTGATGGAAGAGAACTGATGTAAGGGGATGCAGCAGTGAGGGGAAATCACAGAATCATGAAATCACAGAATATTCTGAGTTGCAAGGGACCCGCAAGGATCGAGCCCAGCTCTTCAGTGAATGGGTAGGGTATTGAGCCTGTGACCTTAAAATTATTAGCACCAAGTTTTAACCAACTAATTGCACACTTCTCTCATGTGCAATCTTTATATCTGATAACCTGCTTATCCCAGTGTGATGGTTCGGATCTGGCTCCCTGCCCAATGCCCAAACCCACAGCAGCAATTCCCTTCCCCCAATCCTTCTTCCCTTAGGGCAAAGGAAAAAAAGCTATAAAAAATTAAGGAACCTAAAATCAAGCTAGTTATATAAATATATATATATATATTTACATATATTAAGTTATATACAGTTAAGATGCTATGTGCACAGCAAAAGGGAATCCAAACACTCCCCAAAGGGATAGAGAAAGGGGAAAAAAGGGACAAAAGGGGACAAAAAAGGGACACCAAACAGATATACGCAATCAAACCTGAGAACTACCAAAAACAAATCTCACCACGTCCCTTAGAAAAGCAGGATTGGCAGACACTGCCAGCACTCTCTAAACCTCCACATGGCAGGTCAGTGGATGCTGCAGGCCTCAGCCTTAGATAAGCGAGACCAACGCAGGGACCCACTGTTCCTGAACCTCACCGGAAGAGAAGAGAGTGAAGGCCTCTCCTCCCTTCTTATTTATACCCCGATTTAAGTAAAAATCGTAAGGAATACTGGGAACACTGTTACAAACTGGTCACCAAGGAAGGCCTAGATTAAAACTACCACATCCAGTTCAGTGTGCAATTTGAAAATGAGAGGGATCAACTAGAGTGAGCTCAGAAAATAATGTCAACTTCCCTTGGGTAGTGAAATTACATCTCCAGAGATGGTCCTCAGTGACCATTCATCTCGCAAAAAGGATCTGAGTTGTATTTCCTTGATATAGTTAGTTTGCTTACTAAATGCCAATCCCTTGTGCCACAGCTGCATAAACCTCCAATAATCAGGAGACAGATAACAGCCCTCCAGATTTTTTCTAGTGGCAGTGACTGATTAAAGTAATCTGAAAAAACTTAGAGTCATCATAATTTCTGTCTATTCAGTTAATTTGGTCCCTATCCATATGTGGGATCATGACGGTGTGAAGGAAGAGAAAGTAGGATGCTGTAATGAGCTGTAGGCATGTATTTGCAGGTGACTTTATGATCAGCTGAACAAGAAAAAAGTTTTCTACCTCTGTGGGAAAATCATAAGAACAAAACCCTGGGAAGAGGCAGAGCCCTGGTAGTCCAGAGATGTGGAAGCATCTTAGGGCTCATGGTGAATCCCTGGTGACAGATATCTGAACTCACGCTGGAGGTTCTTGTTCTCCCGTCTGACAGTCTCAGCCTGGTCAAGCATTTCTTCATAGGCGTTCTTCATCCGGAAGATCTCAGTGCTGAGAGAGCGAGACTCCTTCTGGGCAGCTTCCAGCTCAGCCTGACTCTCCTGGTACTTCTGCTTCCATTCCGTCAGGACCTGGAGTAACAGAAGCATGAGAATGACCTGTTCTGTAACACTACTGTCTCCGCACCTTTACAAGAACCCAAGCGGCATGACCTATCTTACAGTCTTTTGCTTTGGACTGTTCTCTGCCTGTGACAATCAACTCACTGTGATACACATACTCTGGCTGTTTTGGTGGAATCTACTTAAATGTGCCTCCTCATCCAGCATTAGTGCATGCCCCAAACTCTCAGGCAGGAGTTTGATGTGACCGGACACTGTGGTTGGTCTGAATAAGGATGTGTGAGCCTTTATTATTGCAGGAGCCAGTGGTCCTGGACTCAGGACAAGACTCCAGCAAGAAAGGTCATACTCTACCCGTTCTCTCCTGAGCTTGATACCACAGCTCTGTAAGGCATCCTTTTTAGTACAGTCACGTAATTCACTCACACAAGGCTAGACCAAGGCACAGGGCTATGCAGCATCCTTAACTTGGTCCAACAGTGTAGATTCTTTTAAATGTTAGTAAAGGCAATGAAGGCTGGAAATTTACGTGACTCTGAGGCTCTGCCTCACCCAAATACAAGGCTGTCAGACTAGCACCAGGCAAAACTCAGGGCTTGATAAGCTTGCATGTGAGTACTTGCTCATTCAGCTTGACCAATCTTGCAAAGGCTTCATGCTTTCAAAAACTATCAGAATGTTGCTTTATCATTTGTTGCAGTATCTGGGTTTACTTACACAGTGACTTTACCATATGTCACATTATGTGGTCCTTACCATAACTTTGCTTTGGGTAAGATGCAATTTATCTTACTGTTAGTGTAGAACTTTCATAATTTCAGAATATGTCCTGGCCTATGAAATACCTAACAACATTCAGATCTGGCATGGTCTTTTGAATGAACCTTGTCAAAATTCTTCTGCTTTTTATCAAATGCTGCACAGACTGCATTTGACCTCTCCACATCAATCATCAGGTCATCCACTTCCCCCTGCAGCCTCTGCTTTGTCTTCTCCAGTGAAGCACACTTTGCATTGACAGCCTCAATCTGCTCCTCTGAGTCCTGGAGGCGCTGGGCCAGCTTCTTCCTGCAGAACGAGAAAATCACCACTGAGAAAAGGAAAATTCTGACCTGCTCAGAAAATGGACATGAAAGGAGTTCGGAATGGGAGAGCAACATGGAATGCTGTGGCGCTACGAGCCTGGGATAACACAACCCTCTGGAGTGATGCATAGGAAGGGAGAATGTGTACCCAAGTACATACTGTACTAATGTGCAAAGGGGCCAGAAACACACTTTTGATATTGGCAGTGTAAAGAATGTGATTTTTCAACTGCTATGATTAGTTCAACAGTTAATGCATTGGAATTCTCTTATGTAGACGCTCTCAAGCCTTGACCTCTACTCCTCCCTTAAATGTCTACTCAGTCCCCTTTTCACTCCTAGTACATTGCAAAGCACACTGCTCTACATATTCCCACTACAAGCACATTCTGGTTTCCTTCATTATACTCATTTATACTTAAATATCCTTCTACTTGTTCTAGGCCATCCCACTGCCCACGTACTTGGCCTCCTCGAGCTCCTCCGTGCGCTGAATCGCGTCCGTCTCGTATTTGGTTCTCCACTGGGCCACTTCGCTGTTGGCCTTGGACAGGGCGCGCTGCAGCTCCCCCTTGGCTTCCTGCTCCTCCTCATATTGTTCCCGCAGCAAGTCACAGTCGTGGCGAGCGGACTGCA
>NW_020955878.1:270863-272642 GCF_003031625.1 Empidonax traillii
TACTTGGCCTCCTCGAGCTCCTCCGTGCGCTGAATCGCGTCCGTCTCGTATTTGGTTCTCCACTGGGCCACTTCGCTGTTGGCCTTGGACAGGGCGCGCTGCAGCTCCCCCTTGGCTTCCTGCTCCTCCTCATATTGTTCCCGCAGCAAGTCACAGTCGTGGCGAGCGGACTGCAGGGCGTGGGCCAGGGCGTTCTTGGCCTCAGTAGTTAAAATGATACAAATTGTCACAACACTAACAATTTGTGACTGGATTTTTTTACTGCGGTTTGATCAAAGCTTCATATCCCTGCTACAGTTGCTAGAGCAACAGCAGGAACAAAATGAATAACATTAGGGACTGTGTGTTTCAAATAATGGTGTTAAACAAGGTCAGGTGCTTGTCCATCTTTTCTGGGACAGCACCTCTCAAACACATTTGCACCAAATGCTTCAAGAAAGGGTAGAATAAATCCAGTGACAAAGTGCAAGTACTCCTGCTCTATTTCCTTTTTCTGGCTGCTGCTGTTTGCTTTGCCTCAAGGATTTCCAATAGCAGTAAGGTATGCACACAGAGCTGACTTTATTCATTGCACTCATGTTTTTGAACTTCAGAAGTCTTGAATGAGAAGGACTTAAACTTTCTTCGTTATTTAATTTCTGATGTCTCTTCTCTATATTATAATCCAAGGCAAAGTTCAAAATTTTCACTGTTCTGATGTCACCACCTTTCTCTGAGGAGAAATCTAATTTATTCCTTTAGTGCATTTATTTCTTTTACAATTTCTTGGTTCAAATGAAAGCAAGTCACCTTATTTTCTTCCTCTAGTTGCCTCTTCAGCTCTTCAGTCTGCTGAGTGAAAGCATGTTTGCCTCGAGTCAACTGAGAAATCAAGGACTCCTTCTCCTCCAGTTGCCGAGTAAGTTCACCTAATGAAAATAAGTTGATTTTTTTAGACAGAGATATGAGATATAAAATAAATGAATGAGAGTGGCTTGCCATGTGTAAAGTGATTACAAGATATAATGTGGTAAATTGAAGGCTTAGAAGCAATATCATTCCCATCGATAGGAAAACCTGTCAAAGAGAAATGCTGTGCTGGCATCAAAGGAAAGGAGATGAACTGATCACAAACTCACACATTCATTTTGATTAACAGCTATTCTTTTGGTTTGGTTTTATGTTTCCTTGGGTGGCATTTGTGTGACTACCACCAGGAGGAAATTCTACATTGTGAATTTTGTTTAGATCACCGAGTAATGAACATGTTACAAAATACACAGGCATTGAGGCAGCATATTTCAGCACTTGACACAGGATTATTACATCTCATTAAGGGACATACCATTCTCAGTCTGTAGGCGTGTTTTCTGTGTGTTCAGATCATTAATTAGTCGCACATGTTCATCATCTTTCGTTCTGACTTCACTGAACTGGTCTTCAAGAGCTCGGCACATCTTTTCGAGATTGCTCTGTGGAGAGATAGAAAGCATCTTCTTCAGCTCATCCAATTGTTCAGAACAACAATGGTAATGATGAGAAATGTTTCTTCCTGTGCAGTAACCTTGGCTTTGGAGACAGTCTCCATGTTACTGGCCAGGTCATCAATCTCCATCTTGAGCTCACTCTTCTCCTTCTCCAGCTTCTGCTTGACGCGTTGCAGGTTGTCGATCTGCTCCCCGAGCTCAGCTGTGCTGTCCGCGTGCTTCTTGCGCAGGGCGGCAGCCGTGGCTTCGTGCTGCAGCGTGGCCTCTTCGAGGTCGCGGCGCATCTTCTGGAATTCTGCCTCCCGCTTCTTGT
>NW_020955878.1:273068-311277 GCF_003031625.1 Empidonax traillii
CATCTTCTGGAATTCTGCCTCCCGCTTCTTGTTCATCTCCACCTGAGCTGCCGTCGCCCCTCCTGCTTCTTCCAGGCGCTCGCTGATCTCCTCCAGCTCCCTGGACAGGTCAGCCCGATGCTTCTCTGCTTTAGCGCGAGAGGTTCGCTCGGCCTCGATTTCCTCCTCCAGCTCCTCAATGCGGGCCTGTTCATTGGTTAAAAGAGGACTTCTGAATAAACAGATCTGAAATTATCATTAAGGAATAAAGAGCAAACGTTCACATCCATTTATATAAGCATAGAAAGAAAAGCACCATCAGAAACTTCACTGAACTGGGCCCTAGGACATTGCAATATTCAGCTTTGGAACAACAGTGAATGTAAAATCTGATACTTAATTTTATGTTATAGTTCAGAATAGATTTATTGCTTTGTGAAGAATTTAGAATTGCACTTTTCTGAAGAAATAGAGGCAATGTCATTAGAAAATGTAAAACAATGTGAGTTTCTTGAAAATTTTGCAAAGGTCAAGCCAAAACAAAGCAGTGCCCCTTCTCCATCAGCAAATAGGATGGAATAAACTTTGAGAAGAGCAGTCATGGCATAATAGCACTGAAGAGAGCTGTCTTCCTGGCTCTGCATTTAGAAAGTGATCTTTGTCCTGATCATGACACATTATGTCACATTCTGTTTTTTTCCTTAGAAAAGCCATTCTCAGTGGCATTTTTAAAGCCTACCACAATCTTCACCTAAAATTTTTCCTAAATAGTTATGTATGATTAGAGGCCAGAGTCACTGTGAAAGTGCCCTGAGATGGGAACAGCACACAGAGTCCATATTGATGGTTATTCATTTGAGAGAAAATGTTTTTGTAGAATGGTGTAAGAATAAATATCAATTAATTCTAAGAAACTTGTTCTTGCTACTAAAAATATTAATAACTCTTTAGACTTTACCTGAAGTTCCTTAATTTTCTTTTGCAGCTGAGAACTTTGAGCCTGCTCATCTTCAATTTTACTTTGCAACTGGCTAACTTCAAAATCCTTTCTATTAAAGAACAAGAGGGCAAATGCAATATAGTTAAGATAAAACCCGAGTTTCAGAATTCAGAGCATAAGAAGTCAATGCAATACTTTTTTAGTCTGTCATCCATCTGTTGCTTATCATTTTCCAGATCCATGATGGAATCCTGAGACATTTTCAGATCACCCTCCAGTTTTCTCTTTGCTCTCTCAAGGTCCATTCGCAGTTTCTTCTCTTGTTCCAGAGATGCTTCAAACTAAAACACATAAAACATACTTTGAAACACATAGATTTTACTTCGAAAGTAACTGTTCTTGTTTTAATAATCTAAGTTTTAATAATCTAAGTTGGAAATTGATGCACAGAGAAAACAATCAGATCATCTCCACCTGTGCAACACTCTCACTGTGAGATCAGGGCTGCCGTGGTCATTTGGTTTCAGTCATTGAGCTGCCCACAGCTGTGCACAATAGAAATACAAGTTCTTGAGAAAAACATAAATTAAAATTTTCTGGTGGCTGCAGTCTCTAGCATATGGACTGCTAAATATGGACAAATTCCCAGTATTCATAACTTCCTGGAGTATATGCACACACAAATAACTGTGCAGCAACTTTCAAACTGTCACAGGTGTCCTGCTCCAGCTAAAGCTTTAAGTCAGGTCACAGACGTCTACAATGCTGAAATGCCCAGTGATGAACATGAGAAATGTACTGGATTCCACAATTCCCTGACAGTGATTTATTAGCTGAAGTTATTAGAGCTGGCTATATTACTTTAGGTGTGGCTTACACTCCCAACTATAGATTTCTAGTCTCTTCTAATCTGTGAACACATCTGCACAGAGAAATCAAAAACTTTTACTTACATCATCTACTTGCTGCTCCAGTTTGGTCTTGGCTTTGGTGAGTGTGCTGACTTTGTCTTCCTCAACTTGCAAGTCATCCAGTGTCTGCTGGTGGGCTTCCTGCAGGGCCTTTTTCTCCTTAGTGAGTTTAGAAATATTTTCATCCAGAGCTGCCATCTCTTCAGTAAGATTCTTAACCTGTCAGACAGCCAGCATCCATACTGTGAGGGGATCCTTGAGAAAGGGCAGACTAAGAACACAGTGAGTGCCTCCTTGCAAACTCTTACATGAATGTAGTCAAAATGCTCTCCATTGAATGTTTATATTGATTGTGATGAGGGCAGCAGCAAGTGTCATGCCTGAGAGTCTGATCTCTCTGGTCCTGCTTGTAGGAATTCCTCCTCTAGTTATTTTTGACCCACAGTCCTATCCTACTGAATTCTGTAGTGGAACATGTTCTAGATCTTCACTTGCCTCTGCAAGGATTTCCCACTGGGATTTACAAAAGCCCTCTGAATTGCTCTTGCTCAAAAAATTACTCTCCTGCATGTGATATATTTGCTATGAAAACAGCTGTAAATTCTCAGCAAGACAGGTTCTTTAAAAAGATATGATCAAGTGCCAAGCATAGCCAAAGATATGTTAAGTTTTCCATAAAAGTGAAAGAAACACAATAACATGACAAAAATCCTTATGCCTGTGGAACAAGCGATCACATGTTTAGGGGAAGGGCTTCTAACTGGGCTCTGCTAGCTTTATCTTGGAAACTTATTCCTTGTGCTTCAGTAGAGCATTGCATATCAGCAACCTTGTCTCACATATCAGGCCTGTGCATTAACCTGCCTAACCCTTGCTTCCCATTTGTCACATGTGAATGGGAAACACTAATAGTAGGGATAAGGAAAGTCCATGCTGCTAAGTGTGTAAATGGCCCTGATATCCTATAGGACGCTCCCTCATCCTAATCCCCACCACTAGCTAGATTTCCTCTTGGCCTTAGTGTAGCAATGCCCAACACATCTGTAATTGTAAACAAGATTTGGTATTGATCTCAGTGATGGCAGTAGAGGGAACTCAACATTGTAGCTACAGCTCTGCCAGCATTGTTTCTACAGCAAGACAGAACACTGTCCCTACACACATGGACTTTTGAATTCTAACATATATAACTCAATTCTATTTCTTCATAGTGATTGTAGAGATGTACATGTGCATTTCCTAGGAGATAAATGAGTTAATGACTCCTTGATATACACCCTCCTTACTACACTGGCAGTATGAACACTACAAATCAGGAAGGACTCTCACTGTATCATAAGGTCAAGGGACGGAAAGGAAATCCTAGCTGAAACCTGGTCTTCTTAAATACATCATAAGAAAACATTTAACATCTGCAAAATCAGTTCTCATGCATATGAGAAAGAACCAGCATAGCTGTTCTGTGCTGAGTTGCTCACAAGCATCATAGTCCCCCATAATCCACAGGAGACAAAAATGAACTGATTCCTTAAGACTGCAAATAGGCAAATATGAAAATTCTCTATAAAACACCAAAACAACCTCTTAAGTATTTTTGAACTGTCACAGAAAATACATCGTTCCTAAGAAAAAGTTAAAATGTTAACAAAAAATTCTGGCAGCTGATTAAGTGAGAAAACCTTTCTCCTATGCCTTAGGCACATCTCACTTCTGTTCAGAGCACTTAAGAATGACTGCAGCTTTCCACAAAACTGACAACTGTCTGTTGCCTGGGAAAGAATAATTCCTCAATTCCTCTGTCACCTTATTCTCTGTTGCATGCTTCTCCTTTTCCACTTTGGCCAGAGTCATTTCAAGATCATCAATATCTTTCTTCAGCTCAGAGCACTCATCTTCAAGTTTCCTCTTCTTTGCTGTCAGTTCAGCATTTGTCTCCTCTTCATCCTCCAGTCTTTCATTCAGTTCTTTAATTTTAGCTTCCAGCTGGATTTTACTTTTAATGAGTCCTTCACATCTTTCTTCAGCATCAGCTAGATTTTCACTCTCCTGTCAGAACATATTGAAGGCTTATTATATTTATCATAAAAATGACAAGAGGCAACAAGTTCAAGAGCCATATTCACAAAATTGATTGCACAAGTCAGGGCAGTAATGCCTGTGATTCAATCATGAGGAGATTACCCTGTTCAGCCATGGATAGGAAAGTGGACTATAATCCCTTGGAGAGACACTTCCTTTTAGCTGGTCAGATTATTTGACTACAGTACCATACAATAGACTCACAGGGTTCAGTCATAACAAGGAGCTTGCCAGGAATTAGTGAGATAAATAGGTGGGCAGAAAACTGGAATACTACCATCATGGAAGCATGATCTTAGATGTGGATTTGTAAAACATACAGTATTCAAAGTCATCTTTCATAGAACAGTAGATGAGTCTGTCTTTAATAGGCTCCTATAACTCTAATGATAGAGGTCAGACTGTCTTTCCCCAGTTTATTCATATGAGCCTAATCTGGTTCCCATCATTCTTTAATCTCTCAGCCAAGACAGGGTCAAACTCAACCTAGATTATAGCCTGCAACTTTCACTTTATGTGACACAATCCTGTGTCACATTTTGTGACACAGGATTAACAGATAACATTTTGTCTAAATTAATGCTACTTATCTGCTGTCTCCTAGGACAACAGAGGGCACCTTCAGCAAGGTCACAGATGATATCAAGTTGTGTGGGAGTGCTGAGCTGCTGGAGGGCAGGAAGGCTCTGCAGAGGGATCTTGACAGGCTGCATCAATGGGCCAAGGCCAAGAGTGTGAGGTTCAACAAGGCCGAGTGCCAGGTCCTGTTGTTGGGTCACAACAACCCACAGAGTGCTCTGGGCTGGGGGCTGAGGGGCTGGAAAGCTGGAAAAGGATCTGGGGGTGTTGGTGACAAGAGCTTAACATGAGCCCAGGTGTGCCCGGGTGAGTATGAAGGCCAAGAGCATCTGGGTTGTGTGACAATAGTGTGGGCAACAGGACCAGGGCAGTGACTCAGGGCAGTGACTGACCCCTGTGCTGGCACTGCTGAGACACCTCAGATCCTGGGGTCAGTTTTGGGTCCCTCATGACAAGAAGGGCATTGAGGGGCTGGAGCACATCCAGAGAAGGGAGCAGAGCTGGGGAAGGGGCTGGAGCAGCAGGAGGGGCTGAGGGAGCTGGGGGGGCTCAGCCTGGAGAAAAGGAGGCTCAGGGGGGACCTTCTGGCTCTGCAACTCCCTGACAGGAGGGGGGAACCAGGGGGAATTTGGCTTTGCTCCTAAGTGACAGGACAAGAGGAAGCAAGCCTCAAGTTGCACCAGGAAAGGTTCAGACTGGATCTTAGGAAGAATTTCTTCAATGAAAGGGTGGTCAGGCATTGGGACAGAGTAGGGAAGTGGTGTTCTAAACTCGTGTGGATCTGACCTTAGGGATGTGGTTTAGGGTTGAACATGGCAGCGCTGGACTTGCTGTTGATGGACTTACTTGATGATCTTACAGGTCTTTTCCAACCTCAACCATCCTATGAATTAAGGTATTAAACTGAAGTCCCAAATGCTTGTAAAATGGGTGGGTTTGGGAGAACAGAGCATTAAGTACCAGGAAATGTACAAAGAAACACAGAAAAGTAGGTGAGGTTAAGTTCTGAAGAAGGATTCAGATAAAGAATCTGATGTTTAGCAGACAGCTAAAAGTTTTGGCATGTGAAACAACAGACTCTTGCTGGAACTCAATTGCTTCAAAAGCACATGGCAACAAGTCTCAGGTCCACTTGCACCAGACTGCCTTTGGCCTTGTTATTACCTATTAGAACCTGAAATGTGCAATTTCAGTCTCTATTAAGCAGTACTCCAGAGAAAAGCAGTTTCCACAGTTTCAATCTTTCCTCTGACAGAAAAGCACCCGTGTCCTGGCTCCATATTTAATTATCAGCAGATGTGAAAACACCCTATATTTCATCCAGAATGTGAGGAGCACATTGTATATACTGTGGGACGTCTGATTCTTCCACTGGTGATTGCTTAATGGTAAAGTGGGTTTATCTGGGAGGCCAGTTGGAACTTCCTGTATTCCTACTGGTGTTAATTTTTGTGCTTTATACTCACTTTTCTTAGGTGTAAGTGAAAAGACCAGATACAAAGCAGTGTTCCCGTTACATGCCTGTTTATGAAGGACAATGGAAAAGGGAAGGGAAAGAGCAGCAGAGTAAGAGGAAATGGGGTGAATCTGAAAATGGAGGTTACTCACAGACTGAACCTGAAGCTGCAGATCATTTTTCTCTTGCAATAGGGTCACCATTTTTTCCTCCAGTTCTTTCCTTTTTGCCTCAGACTTTGCAAGCTCTTCCTTGGTTTTCTCAAACTCCTCCTTCATGTTGGCCATCTCCTTCTCAGACTCTGCACTCTTCAGCAAGGGCTTGATCTTGAAGTACAGCTTCATCCAGGGCCAGTGTTTGACGTTCATGAATGCACGAACGTTGTACTGGATGATATAAATGGATTCTCTGAAAACACATGAAAACAGTTTATGAGAGTGAGTGACTTTACTTGGAAACATGCTCTCATTATTTGCCACACAGCATCAGCATTTACTCTAAAGAATTTTTGCATAAGACTTTTTTTTGTCACCTCCCTTGCTTTTATTAAAGAGTAATTTCTAGGCCCTTATTGTAGAATGGCTCATTTGGTAACCTGAATGGCAACTGTGTCATGATACTTGAGGGAGAAATACTCCAAAACAGACAGACTTCTCTGGCATATTGGCTGGGAATCTCTGAGACTTTCCTCAGTCTCAAGGAAAATGCAAGTGCTCGGGTATATACCAGAGTGAAAACTGAATCCTTGACGTACTCCTGCTGAGATTACAAATCTGGCAGTTTCTATCAATTGTGGAAACAGCAGCTTGATGCTTTTGGAGTCACTCAAAATAGCAAATATCATATTAGAAATTATTAACAGAAACTTAAAAAAAAGAAACTTTTTTAAAGAATTGAATGCAAAAGGATGCTGTTAACGCTCAAAGTTCAGAGGGAGATTAGACAATTTGTTGCAGAGAAATACAGTAAGAGTTATTGAATTCTTAGAAACTATGTGTGGCTCAAGAAACACCTGAGCAAAATATATGCTTCACAGTATTACAAGCAGCTGGTTGACAGAGCATCCTGTACATTTATGCAAGCCTTGCTACCCCTAAAGCTTTCACTTGTCAACAACATTTGAGAAAGTTTGCTTGGTTTGCCTAGTGCTGTCACTCCTGCACTCTAAGTTTTGCATGTGGAATAGCTGAAAGTAGGGAGCTGAAAGTATGGAGTACCTTCTCTGCACAAGGTAGAATTGTTCATCTTAGATGATAGAGCCAGGAAAGGAAATTAAAGAAAAGGAGAGCAGAGAGTGGTTGTCTGTCATTCCTTACAAAACCAGTGTGATCCAATGAAATGATGAGGCAGCATGTTCAAATCAACAAACCTCAACCCTTGTTCAGTTGTCTTTCTCTGCCACAGGGTTCTTTGAAAGGCTGAAAACAGTAAGTGCATTTCTGGAGAAAAGGCTGCTTGTTTACTACTAAGTATCATGGTCCAGCTGCATGGTCCAGTTGCTAAACAGCCACTGCCAGAACTTGTGAGGCTGTTGTGAGCAAGCTGTTAGTTTATACTTGCTTTGTTCCCACTTTCTAAGGTTCTTCCCCAACAGTAGTTTTTATGTCTGTGACCACACACTTTGGTCTGACACAGTATAATCATTAGTGTTTTCTTATATTACCTTCTTGCATTCATCTTTTTAAATTCAATTCTCATGAGGTACCCTCTGCACATAGCTTGTGTGTGAGTGATGAGGCTCACAAGCTTCTCATCTCTCATCTCTTCTAGGAGTCCCAGGAGACCTGCCTTGAAGAACACCTAGAACAAAAAGAGGGTCAGAGAGTTTGAGGCTTAGGCAGATACGTGGCCATTGGCAGCTGATGCAGGGTTGTACAAGTCAGTTTTGGAAAAATGCCTGCAGAGTAAAGGTTTAACAGCTGGAGAAATTTTGTGTCAATATTCAAATTCTCAGTGTTCCTGTGATTCATGACAAGTTGCTCTGTATGATCTAATCACATTAATGTAGTGTTATTTGGTGCCTGCTCCAGTGTAGGTCATGAAGATCTAGCTCATCAATAGTCATTAAATTAAAGAGTTAACTTTCAGCTTAGTGCTATAGTGCTATATCTTACTCTGTCTCTTCACTGTACTCTACCCTTTTATGTCAGGCTCAAGATTTGGTCCTTAGAACTAGCTTGAGAAGCATACATGGTGATGAATTCTAGAGGGATCTGGACAAGCTCAAGCAGTGGCCTACGGGAATTTCATAGTTTAACACCTGCTAGTGCTACACCTGGTTTGGAGCAACTCCCAGGATCAATCCAGGCTGGGGGATGAACAGCAGCCCTGGGAGAGGAACTTGGGGGTGCTGGTGGGAGAGATGCTGGACATGGCCCAGCCCAGAAACCCTCCATGTGCTGGGCTGATCCCACAACGTGGGCAGCATCGGAGAGGGGGATTCTGCCCCTGTGCCCTCTCAGGTGACATTGCACTTGCAGAGCTGCCTCCAGCCCCGGGGCCCAGCACAGGAGGGGCATCGACCTTTGGAGAGAGGCCATAGGAGGCACTGAGATGATCAGAGAGGTGGAACACCTCTGCTTTGAGGAAAGGCTGAGAGAACTGGGTAACCTAACTGAGGCCTTCCAGGACCTGAAGAGAGCCTACAAAAAAGATAGAGAAGGACTTTTTACAAGGGCCTGGAGTGACAGGACAAGAGGGGAACATCTTCAAACTGAAAAAGAGTAGCTTAAATTAGATATTAGGAAGAAATGCTTTCCTCTGAGCATGGTGAAACACTGACACAGGTTTCCAAGGGAAGCTGTGACTGCCCCTTCCCTGGAAGTGTTTAAGGCCAGGTTGGACAGGGCTTGGAACAACCTGGTCTAGTGGAAGGTGTCAGTGCCCGTGGTAGAGGGGATGGATCCAGACGACCTTTAAGGTCCCTTCCAACCCAAACTATTCTATGATTCTGTGTCTGTTTAGTAGTGGAGGTGGTTGGGTTTGTGTCCAGAGACAGCACTGCCTTGGTTATGCTGACCAGAGAATCAGTGTCTCACCTAACACTGCTTTGGATCCTCTGAAAATCCTCTGAAAAGTAGGACTGTCCAAACTTGTCTGAGCCAGTCTAAATGGGTTCAACTGGCTGGGGGAAGTCTAGTTGCAGCCATGTTGGATAATGCTGGTAGTGTGGTTCCCAGGGCTGGCAGTACTGCCTCTCACACAGGAACTAGACAAGTTTTCTGTACTCCTTCTTGCTAGTGGTGTACTTTGTTTATAATCATCATGAAGGCTGATTTTTTATGCAAGAAATACTTTCAACAAACAAAATATTTTGCCATTAATTATACCTACTCTTCCACAAGGGCTTTACCTTAGTGTGGCCAAATTTATATTGGTTGTGGTCAACATCAATGGAGGAAAGAAGCTTTTCTGAAGCCTTTTTGCTGTCGATGAATTGGCCTTCTGGAATGGCTGAGGCATTAAGGATCTTGTACCTATAATGAGAAAGGTTGCAAGAACTGGTTGCAAACAGGGTGAGGAAAAGAAAAATAATTGTATATTGTGAAATATATGGAAACAAAGCTATCTCAAAGTAGCTGAATATGTCATCTGAAATCTAGACTATGTTGGCTGGCTAAACAGAAGGTGATGGAAAGGGAACACATCTACAGAGGAATCTGTTGGGTGTGTATGCTGTTACATACAAAATTAAGGCACATACTTAAGAGTGTCTGCAGATTCAATTAAGAAGAAATTAGTGAGAACTTGTCAACCTCTTCTCAACTTGTTTTATTGATCAGAGGAATGCTACTCAAATTAGAGCTGCAGATGAATTAAAACTACTGACAAAAATCAGCTATATTCCAAAGGGAATGCCGATCTTGTACAGCTCACAGCCTCTACAAGTTGTGCCAATGAGTCCTTGTGTGGACTGAAAATGACACAGTATTGTTTTCTAAATGCTAACAGCAGTCTCAGCATTTTGCAAGGTAGCTTGATGATTAAGGTAATCCTGTGTCATAGACAGGACCACCTAATCCTTCCAAAGGATGTGGATTTGTGTTGTACCTGGGAGCACTTCTTATTCTCCAGTCTACCTTGAAAAAAAAAAAGTAAAATCACGACAAGGCTAATAGTGCAGTGAGTTTATTCTCCATTTTAGGCTTCCATTGTAATTATTAAAGTACTTTGTCGTTCTGGACCACAGCCATTATGGATGAATTCCTTCATCTATCTCATCAAATTAGGATTTGACAGTTGAGACCAGCTAATCCCTTACTAAACATCAGGGTGAGGGCATTTTCAGAGAGATCTTGGGTCCTTTTCACACCAGTGCAGCATAGAAGATTCTACTGTTACATTTACTTATAGCAACAGTCAGTTCTGATTTAGCACTTTATAGCAACTGAGCCCACATGAACCCATTTAGTTGTCTCCATTTTAAAGATGAGGAAAACAAGGCACAGGATGCAGGTCAGGGACACAGCACCAGCAAAGCCTGGGGTTTGGGAATGCTCAGTCAGTGGGGTGTGAGGAGGCTGCACTGACATATGTTGATTTTGTATCTGCACTCTGTGAGACTCCAAAGAGCAGTGGCACTTCATTCATTACACTGCAACTGTTGTGCATCTCTTTGAATCATTGGGCAGTGACTTCAGCTTAGAAATTGTTCCATTTCTGACGTTCGAGAACTCTCGAGTCTGGTCAGAGAGGGAAGGGCTGGAGTGACCTCTGACAGGATTAACAACTTGGTTCCCTCCAGTGCCACTGATCTAGTCTGATTTGGAGGGTGTCTCTCCATCATGTCACCTGAACTGTGTGTTTACTGAGGCCTTATCTTAACAGGCAGTAATAACTGAGTAATAACTGAAGACCTACCGTTGCTTAAAGTCTGCATAAAGGATTCTGCTTGGAAAACCCTTCCTGCAAATTCGGATGCCTTCTAGAACCCCATTGCACCGCAGCTGATGCATCACCAGGTAATGGTCCATTTCACCTTAAACAAAATACATCCATCATGATTACCTTTTGCTTCCAAAGAATCTTCACAATGACCTTTTTTTTTTTTTTTTTCAAGCCACTCTTGGTTGAAGATGCAGGAAGTGCAGACAGAACATGCCTTCAATTCAAATAAGTTACAGAGAGTTGCTTCACTGAGCTTTACTAAGAATATGAGGGCTACCAGTTCTTGTGTAAAAGTGTAAGGCTACAGTTTTTAAAAATGGTACGACAATGCTTTAGGAGACAAGCTGAAAAATCTTCAACAGCATCAGCCTTCTCACTGGATGTAGGCAAAGATGGCACTGTGTAGTGTAGTGCCCTCCAGACAATAGGCTCTTTATGTTCTTTAAGATTTTACAGCTCGATTCCCACACAGGAGTGGAGAGCAGGTTACTTAAAGCTCTTAGTCCTTCTGTGGAATTGGACAGTTGATTAAAAATGGAATAAAGTTTGTCCTGCTAAAAGATCTATTGAATATAATAATCAGGGGTATGACTTATACCCAAATATTACAAAGTACAACTGGCAGAATAAACTCTCGAAATCATTTTGTTAGTTAGAAATTCCCATCAGCTTCATTAACACAGAATGGCCCATACACTGAACTTTATCTTTTCTGTGTAATCAATAAAGTTTAACACAAAGAAGCTGTTAGAGAAGTCAATCATAAGCAGACTAAAACCAGCTGAAAATCAGAAGATGTCCGGTTTTCCTTCCTTCACGTCACCATCCCTAATTTGAATCAGACAGTACTACTTTTCTTTTAAAAGACAAAAGTCAAGATTCGCTTTGAGGCAAATCTGTCAAAACAACCAACCCAACATAAAATGACAGCCATATCTGGCACCATCATCCATTCAAATATGCTTTTCTATTGTAGTTGGTTTCCTTAATTCCCTCCTTGCACCTTCTTGACTGTCAAGACCCCGGTGGGATTCCTCTTTCTTCACTTTTGGATATGAAGTGTGGACATTTCCATTAGGGTTTCATTTTTAGTCAGCAGAGTGAAACAGTTTCTTCTAGAATGTGATTCATCTCATCCTAAGGTAGACGTATATAAGCGGCCAGATGAGTCATACCTTAAAAGGCCAATTTAAAAGGCCAGCTTCTCTCCACTGAGTAGAGAAGGAGTTTGTATGAATATCTAAAATGTGAATGTTACACATGTATATTGCTTAAACCCCACTTATGGTCTTCAGGGTTACAAAGAGAGACATAAACAAGAAACGTAGATATTCTCATATTCATTTTTTGTTTCCTGAGCAGATGCTAAGCTTCTGATTCCTGCTACTCCTGTTGCATCCACTACATTTTAATAGTATCTACCTTATCATTCTACCACTCTCAGGTCTTATAATGGCTAGACTGCTACAACCCACCCTGGCAAACTCTTTGGAAGTACTTCAATTTATCGACCACATGACAATACTCCAAAACTTGACAGTTCTCACAGACTAAACTCTTTGTGAGTTAAAAAAAAAAAAAAAAAAGTAGTTTTATATCACTATGCTTTCCAAGTGCTAGCAGGACACAGCAGCTTGTACATGGAATTTTTCAAATGACATACGACTTCTTTGACAGTTCTCTAGTTCAGTGAATCAGATCCTAACACTGGATAATTAGGAACTGTTAAGTGGTCTTGGGCTGAACCCAACAGTTCTGAATGATACAGTGGTCCCTTAAACTAGGCATTTGTTAGGGATTTTCTAATGCTGTTACCCACATTTTATCAGCTGTAATCAAGCCCATCTTTTTCACCTTGAGTTCTGTACACACACTAAGCAAAGATGGGTAAGTGTTGTGGACCAAAACTTTACAGTCACAGTAGACAACACAAGAGAAGTTCTGTTGGTTAGTGTCCCACAGGCCAACCCCCACAAGGACTTCACATGCAAAGGAAGCTGTTCAGAAGTTGGTTATTTCCCAGGCTATTTCCCATCAGTCCCATGTTTCAGAGTATAATGATGGACTTACCAGGTGTCTTGGTCTCGTTAGGAATCAGGCAACGCACAAAGTGAGGATGGGTGCTTCTCAGGTTAGTCATCAGCTTGTTTAGATTTTCCTGTGGTAGAACAAAACAAGGGTTTCAGCTGCAAACTACAAAGCTTTTGCATTCTTATTCAAATGTTAAGGAGTTATAGAATCACAGAAGAATTTGGAATGGAAGGGGCCTTTGAAGGTCATCAAGACCAACATCACTGTCCTAGACAGGGACAAGAGGGCACGGGCTAGGACAAGAGGGCACGGGCTTAAGCTCTGTCAGGGGAGGTTTAGGTTGGATATTAGAAAGAAGTTCTTTACAGAGAGAGTGATCAGGCACTGGAATGGCCTGCCCAGAGAGGTGGTGGATTCACCGTCCCTGGAGGTTTTTAAGACAAGGCTGGATGTGGCACTGAGTGCCATGATCTGGTAATCACAGTGGGGTTGAATCAAGGGTTGGACTTGATGATCTCGCAGGTCTCTTCCAACTCAGGTAATTTTATGATTCTATGATTGTCCACTGTCTGAGGTTGTTCCAAACCCCATTGGCCTTGGACACTTCCAGGGATGGGGCAGCCACAGCTTCTCTGGGCAACCTGTGCCAGGGCCTCCCCACCCTGACAGTAAAAAAGAATATCTTCTTTCTATCCAATTTAAATCTACCCCCTTCCAGTTTAAAATCATTGCCTTTTGTCCTGTCACTACAGACCCTGGTACAATCCTAAACACAAGCATTGAGGCCCTGCTGCTGAGAACACAGCTGCATTGAGCAGACCACATCTCCAGGATGCAGGACCATCACCTCCCTAAGACTGTGCTCTGTGGAGAACTTGCCACTGGCTGCCACAAGAGAGGAGGCCCAAAGAGGAGATACAAGGACTGCCTCAAACAATCCCTCAGCCTTGGCCATATTGATCACCACCATTGGTCTACCCTGGCCTCCAATCGGGAGGCCTGGAGACACACCATCTATAACGCTGCTGCTGCTTCTGAGAACACACACAGGATCACTCTCGAGGAGAAAAGACAACGCAGAAAGAATCGCGTCTTGTCGATATCACCTGGGGAGTCTTTCTGCTGTACGTTCTGCAACTGGACTTGTCTATCTCGCATTGGCCTTTTTAGCCATCAGCGCGCTTGTAGCAAGTGTGGGTAGAGCCCCTCTCAAATCTTCGTTCGCGAAGCCCAGCCATGATGATGACAGACCCTGGTAAAAATGTCTTTCTCTGTCATTCTGATAAGCTCCAAAAGATCCAGAATAAGGTGTCCCTGGAATCTTCTCTTCCCCAGGCTGAGCAACCCCAACTCTCTCAGCTTTCTTTATAGGACAGGTGTTCCAGCCCTCAGATCATTTTGTGGAACCATGGCTCATAGGAAAGGAAATTCACGTACTCTGAACACAGCAGACACTGTCTGGAAAGAACCTCCCTTCTTCTTAGCACCTTTCTTGCCACCACCAGCACTATCACCTTGGAAGAAAGAGATGGGACGGGAACAGTTAGAATAAGCAGTACGTTTTGTAGGCCTCGCCTTCCTATCTTTGGCTATAGGCCAATAAAATATTTAATTTTAAATACTGACACAGTGCTACATGAGAGTTTAGCAAACCAGTGATAGCTAGCTGTTGATCAATGTATGGTGTATTTGATCTCAAATGAAAGATTTATGTTGCATCACAGAGTATATGGCTTTGCTGATATGGAACAGTGTGGCCTGACATAAGTTTCCTAACAGTGCACTCTGTACTACTAGTCACATACTATTACCCAAAGCTCCATTTTTAATTTATTTTTTTATTTTTGATTAGGTGAAAGACCACAAGAATGTGACTCAGCAGTGAACATTCATTTATTAGTGCAGTGAAGTCTTCTTTAGAAAAATCTGCTAATTCAGTGTTACAGGTCAAAAATACAGTTCTATTCTGAGTTATGGCAGACCCAAGACAGGAAGCAAATTATAGTCTCAGCAATACAAGACAGCATCTCATTGTCTTTCCATATTTGCTACACCCTTGAAGCCAATTAAATTGAGACTTAAATGGAGTTTTTCTGCTCTGAATTTCACACCTTATCCAAAATTTTATCTGCGCAACCAGTGTTGTCTTCCTGATACTGATGGTACCCACAAGGTTCACAGCTGACTCGTCCCCAATATCTCCTAGGAGCTTGCTCAGGCACACATATGTCAGCCAAGCTGTCCCCAGGAAAGCCCCCATGCATTGTTGTCTTGATTCTCAAGACCCTGCTGTACCTGTGCCTGACTTTTTGCCCAGCATCCAGGCTGCCAGAATATTGAGGTTTTATGTAGAAATCTTGGTGGCCATTTTTGTTAATGCCTACTAACTGACTTGATAGTCTTCTAAAAAAAAAAAAAAAGGTAAGAGATTGGACTGCTTTCTTATGCCCATAGAGAACTTCTAAATTTTATTCCCTCTCTCATTTTCCCTTGCAAAAGCAGGACTGTTCAGCTGGATATGAAATAGTTCCATGGTCTCATTTTAGTTCTTCCAGTTCACCTCAAGAAACAAAACTCTGTCTCAAAAGACTATAAAGTGCTTGCACTCTGCATATGTACTTGGCACCTGTCTAGTGGCTGGGTAAACACGATGTGATTCACAATACAGTCAGGAAACATACACCTCCTGTCACTTGGGTTCAGACTTGCTGCACTTCTCTGCACTGCCGCTGGTGTCTCAGTGTTGGCAGATTTGGATAGACACCAGAACAAGGTCACATTAGGGGATGGTAGCTTGTGGTATACCAAGAGAGGAGACTTCAGTTGATTTTTGCCTTATTGATCATCACTGAAAAATCACTTACCTGTTTCTGCACCAGCATAGTTAGAAAAAAGGAAAGACAGCAGCTTCAGGGATGATTTCTGGTACAGCCCCACCACCGTTTCATTCAGAGGGTCCTTGTTCTTGTCAAGCCACCCAGAGATGTTGTAGTCCACTGTGCCAGCGTAGTGCACCAGGGAGAAGTGGGCCTCAGCCTTGCCTTTGACAGGTTTGGGCTTCTGGAAGTTGTTGGACTTGCCCAGGTGCTGGTCATAGAGCTTGTTCTTGAAAGAGGTGTCAGTTGCCTTGGGGAACATGCACTCCTCTTCCAGGATGGAGAAGATGCCCATGGGCTGGGGGAAACATGAATACAGGAAGAAAATAAGGGTTAGGGAGGGGAGGAGTTATTGCAAGAAGTAAGAGTTGAGGTTCACCTTACTGTTAAAGGCAGTCATAAAATACTCCAAATTAACATTGTGTAGCCCCTCTCCCTTCCAGCCCAGCCATACTCTTCAGGAAATCATTGTGCAGAGGCAGTCCATTACTCTAAAAGCTTTGGTTCTATAAGCTGCCTCTTCTGATGTGAGAGGGTAGTTCAATAGTAATTTGTCAATTAATCAAGAATTACTGGACTAAAATAAATGATCATAAGAGAAATGTGCTCTCCTACGATGAAAAGATTACTTCTACCTTCTCAATGAGCTCAATGCAGGCAGCCAGGTCCATCCCAAAGTCAATGAACTCCCACTCAATTCCCTCCTTCTTGTACTCCTCCTGCTCCAGCACGAACATGTGGTGGTTGAAGAACTGTTGCAGTTTCTCATTGGTGAAGTTGATGCACAGCTGTTCCAGGCTGTTGAACTGCAAATTCAAAATATAAAAAAATTCCCATTAGTGTAAAAGCAGTCCTCAATTGTCAAGTGTACCTATGGTAACTCACATCAAAAATTTCAAAGCCAGCAATATCCAGGACACCAATGAAATGCTGCCTGGGCTGCTTTGTGTCCAGCTGTTGGTTAATGCGAACAACCATCCACAGGAACATCTTCTCATAGACTGATTTAGCCAATGCACCCACTGAATTGTACACCTGTAAGAAGCACAGCCATGGCAGTTACAAATGTTGAGTTAGCTTTAAAGTTGAAAGAACTGTGTGAACAAATTGAAAAACTGATCAAATGTTTATGTACCTGTTGGACATTTTGCCCTTTAGTTACATATTCATTCCCGACTTTCACCCTGGGATAGCATAAAGCCTTGAGCAAATCAGCAGAATTCAGACCCATCAGGTAGGCAGCTTTGTCAGCCACTAGGATTAGACACAGCAAACACATTCAAAAGAGACAAGGAAAGGTGTTGAGGGCTGCTGGGATCTTTCTGTTACAAGAAGTCTTCTTCTGGAACTACTCAATTGCACCTATTGTCAAGAGAAGCTCCTCTCCATTCCCATGGAGAATACTCCCCCTCCTCCAAAGGCATTATATCAGCTGCAGCTCACTCCTGTTCCATGTCTGGAGGTCTGCAGCAATGCTTAAGCTTTATGTCTCTCTGTTTCACTGTAGAGCATAAATTAAATAATTGACATTGTGGAACTTGCAATAAACCTCAAAACGTTAGTTTCTGGAAGGGAAAAAAACTTTCAAAGTGTTGGGCACTCTATGGGACTGTTTTACTAGCTCTTTGCTGGAGCAGGTCACAGGCAAACTCTACAGTCAACTCTACCTTCTGTGCTGTCCGGCTCCGCCTGCTCCTCCCGCTGCTTCTGTTTGAATTTCATGTTGCCATAGTGCATGACGGCCCCTGTCAGCTTGTACATCCCCACCTTCTCATCGGGGCTGAAGCCCAGGATGTCCACAGCGCTCTGCAGAGGCAATGGGCAAATTGCAAAAGCACGAAGGCTGTTGCAGAGCGCAAAGGCTGTCTGCACCGAGCGTCCAGCACCATCCCAGTCCAACAGCACTGGGCCCCGGCTGGCCAGGCCTCCCTTGTTGCTGCACTGCTGAAGGGTGCTCGGCTGAACTCACATCTGTCGCCAGCAGCTCCTCACTGTCGTCAATACTGGCAACTGTGATTTCTCCTTGGCTCACATAGGGGAAGTCATAGGGATTGGTGGAGATAAGGAGGAGATCTGCAGGTATATGGGGCACCTTTAGTGGTACTGGAGCAGGTCACAGTAGGAGAAAGCACTAACTGAGCCAAGTCTAGCACTGCTGGCACTCACCGATGAGCTCTGGCTTCTTGTTGGACATTATCTGATAAAAAATATGGTAGCTCCTTTCACTGGCCAGCTGAAATGTCACTCTGGATTTCTCCAGGAGATCTAACCAAAAGAGAGGTGCCATTAGTCTCCTGATAAATTTGAGATTGTAAGTGCACAAGTTCTGCTGGCACTGACTTGCTCCAACTCACAGGTTTCAATATCTGCAGAGGCCAGCTTGCCAGTTGCTCCAAAGTGAATCCGGATGAATTTTCCCTATGAAGCAGTGCAGATCAACCCATTTGTTATGATAATCAATGAATGAGACTTGTATTAAATGTCTGTATTCCAGCAAATCTGAAATGAACTCACAAAGCGTGAGGAGTTGTCATTCCTCACAGTCTTGGCGTTGCCAAAAGCCTCCAACAGTGGGTTGGCCTGGATGATCTGATCCTCCAGAGTTCCCTAGTTACAGGAGAAAATGCTTCTTACCAACTTTACTACTGGTTAGTAACAAATATTGCAAAAGAGTTATTACAAACAGATAATTTTTACACATCACCTGTGATTTTAATCTAAAAATTAGTAGTTTTTAAGCATTCATCAGCCAACACTCATGGATATTGCCATGGGTTTCAAAGTGGAGAGTGCTGAAAAAAAGATCTGGGGTTTGTTTGCTTCTTGAACCTGATATCACATGTTGGATATCACATACAGAGTCACTGCAGTGCAGCTCAGGGATTTTGAAATCTATATGAGAGGTGTTTCCACATTTCTGTTCACAAAGACCATGACAGCTAAGGAAAATGTGAAGATTCTGGAAATTTTTTTAAAGGTTTTTTGAGCCCAGGACACACAGAAAGAGGTACATCCTTTGGTAGGAAGCATCTACTAAGGAGAATGTAAAGTTTTGCAATTGCATTCAAACAATAGCAGCTTTTCATGGTGCAGCAAAACATCTCTCAGTATGCTTTGAAAACAGTGGGACATGGACAAAGCCTGACACTCAAATACCGAACTTAGATAAGCAGAGAACAGGGACTCTTTGATTTATTTTTTTCTTGTGTTACTGCAGAGGGAATGTTCAACATGTAAAGTTTTGATACTATATTGCATCTCTCATTGCTAACTGCAAAAATGTGGTGAAAAAAAGAAGCTTCTGTGACATTATGTCCCTCCTTTTCTGTGAGATACAGTCCAGGAACCAGAGTCACTGGCGTGCTTAGTCTCTAGCAAAGTCATTACTGATCCTACATAGGGTATGAAAGCGTTGCCAGGGATAATTTCCAAAACATATAGAAAAAAAGAAAGAGAATAAAAAAGATAAATCAGTTTTCATCCAGATGAAAGAGGAGCAGCACTGCTCCAGTTACTGCATCTTTGTGTGTGTAGTGCTCAGTGCAGCCTCGAACAAGTTGCAGTAGGGAGGGAGTGCCGTTCCCAGCACTGTCTGCAGATGGCACAGCAGGTTTAAATTTGTTTTCATTAGTCCACCGTGAAGATGGAGCCTACAGAATTAAGGCAACACAGTAGAATATGAAGCTCTGTATCTTTTTTTTTTTTTTTTTTTGATAAATAATCCTAAATCCATAGAGCCATCCCCCTCACATGTATCTTTCAGCTTTCTAAGTGAACTTTCTCATGGAGAGGAGAGGGAGAGGGGGAGAAGGAGTTAATTCTAGTCCTGTCTACAAGCTGTGTGATGATGTGCTGGGGGCTGCATTCTGGGGAAATGCTGTTACAGGTATCCCTTATTCCTATGCTCTTGCCTGGCATCTGATTTCAGCCTCTATCTGCGATAGAATGCTGGGCTACAAAGAATGATAACCTGTTTTATTTTTGTTCCTATGAAGAGGCACATATTATTGTCACAGAGATTGGAATACTAAAAAATATAGAGTATTCTGAGAATTAACTCAGAAGAGGGCAAAACAGGTTGCTGTCAGTCTAAGAGCCAGGTGATTTTCCTTATATCACACATGGTCTGGATATCTCTCAGCTGTCTCAAAGGTTTTCTGAGATCAGTCCTGGCATAGTGAGCAGCTGATGAAAGCTGAGCCCAGGAGATTCTAATATGCTGCTGATGGAAAGACTGTTTGTGATGAACTTGCCTTGGCCATAACAACCCATCAATCACAGACACCTGCCTCTGAGTGTGAAAAGAATATTCAGCCTTGGAACCTCCTTAAGTTCCGCTATGCCCTCAAATAATGTGCTGACACGTGTCATCCCCTTTGATGCACATACCATCTCACAGGCTGTGGAGTCATACACTTGTGCCACAAGGGTGTTTGTTGCCTGCTTGGTGCGGGGGGATGAAGCCTGTGCCTTGCAAATGTCCCAGTGGGCTCAGATTGCAGCAGCTGTGCTGCTCAGCAAAGGGACATCGGGGCATGTGCTTTCTTTCTTGCAAGGATCCTTTCTGAGGTTACTTTCTGACTGTCAGGCAAGTAGTCCCAGCTGTCCCAGATCTGTCCCTTTTCTTATGATGCCCTTCAGGGCTGTTCCATTGACTGCAGGCAGGAAAACAAGCCAGTGGAAACTACCACCTGATGCAATTGAAATGGTTCTTAACTTCAGCACAGTCACTCTGGAATCCAGAGTTCTTGTACTTCTCTTGTCAATAGGAATGAACTAATGCCCAGGAATGGCCCAACCATGTGTCAGTGGGAACTGACTGCTCTCTTTACACCTGTAGCCACTCAGGTGCTGTGGATGTGGCTGATCTCAGAGGATACTGATGGGTGGGTACATAGATGGACAGCACAGAAACAACGTCTAACATTGTCTTTCTCTCTCTGGTGAAGACTCCTGTGTGTAAATGGAGACTGGAGAGAAACTGAGGCTTGGGATTCCTACATTGACGAAATGGTTTTATAAGTAGAGTTCAGAGGGATGGAGGCTGAGTAAGCAGGGGTAAACAAGTGTAGGTATGCTCAGCCTGTGCATCCTGACTGCCTTCTCAGCTGCACACACTTTCTGGCTTTTGACAGTCCTGCAGCCCCAAAATACACATTGGTACTTTTTTCTCTGTGGCACAGTGTGGGCAAGTACTGGAAGGAGGAGCTGATGTCATACCTGCATTTTGCCAGGCTGTGGATCTTTCTTCTTCTCACCCGTAACTGCAATTGTTGCAAAGTACTGGATGACACGCTTTGTGTTCACAGTCTTCCCTGCACCAGATTCTCCGCTGTTGAAACAAAAATATTAATTATTACAGGAAATATTTTCACTTCTCTGTCAACTTTATCACTCATAACAAAATATACTCACGTGATAAGGATTGACTGGTTGTGACGATCTGAAATCAAAATCACAGACAGAGCTGTACAAATGAGATGTGGAGGGCTTTTGTTCCTCAAATACAGCTAATTGACTTCAAGGGAAAGAACTATATTGTATCTGTATTTGTGTTGTATGCTAAGGTAAATTCTACATTAGTGTGCAGCTGAATTTTTTTTTTGTTCAGAAAGGGTGAAGCAGCTCAACATTTGACTTCAAGTAATGATTATTTATATGGCTTCCCTTTTAATCTTTGGGTTTTTTATGTATAGACATTGGCTTAAATAATTACTTGAAATCAAATTGTTTGCTGTGGTTTTTCTTTACCATTTCTTTAGGTTCCTTATAAGGAGAGGGGGCACAAAGCCATACAGCCAGCTACTGCTTTTCCTTCATTATCTGACAGCCCAAAGGTCATTAAGATGTCATAGGCACTCTGATCCTGAGGTGTGCTGTAGGACTATGGGACCACTGAGAAGACTCTAAGACACCTAAAATATCGAGTATTCCTTGACCAAATGCATATCAGGTTTTTTCACTCTTGCCAAAAGACTCACCAGTCAGCATGAACTGATAGGCGTTGTCAGAGATGGAGAAGATGTGTGGAGGGGCCTCCTGGCGCTTCTTGCCTCGATAGCCAGTCACCACCTCCGGGTTGTACACGGGCAGCCACTTGTAGGGGTTGACAGTGACGCAGAAGAGACCCGAGTAGGTCTGCCAGGAAGGGACACAGCACGTTGGCTTCCCCTGGGCCTGGCAGAGCAGTTCCTGCAGCTGCCCAAAGGAAGCTGCTGCTGCCACTTACGTAGATCATCCAGGCTGCGTAACGCTCTTTGAGGTTGTACAGCACAGCGGGTTCGTGGAGGTGGGTCATCATGGCCATGTCCTCGATCTTATCAAATTTCGGAGGGTTCATGGGAAAAACTTCATCATCCTTTACAGTCACAGTCTGATGAAAATAGAAAGAAACAAGAGGAGGAGATGAGACAAGGAACTGCCTCAAGTGAATGATCACATATGAGTTACAGTTGGTATCACTTACTGTGTCGTCACATGTTTTAACTGTGACTTTGCCACCTTCTCTGCTCTGTATGGTACCTTTCACATACATTTGTTTATCATCCACTACAAAACAGGCTGACTTAGCATCAAATGGGCGATTCTGGGCTTCAATTCTCTCCTTCTCCGACTTCCGTAAATAGGGAGCAGCTTCTCCAAAGATTGCCATCTCTGCATCCGAGCTCATGGCTGCAGTTGCTCTGGAGGAATACAGAAAAGCATCAGAAAGTCTGTGCATTCGTAATTTATGTTTATCCAGACAGTGGTCATGCTCAATGACTAATAGGCAGAGGAGGGCTAATCAGGCACTTAAGTTTTAAGTATCTGCTGAAGAAGTGCTAATGAAGAAAGTTCCTTTTGTAGACAGAAGTGTATTGTCTTTGGAGACACCCCCCTTAGATAGGATGCCTGTGTGCCCAAGAGAATATCAAGCTAGAAGTCTTCAAAAGCTGGCCTGCTCTATCTTTATCTGCTACTCATAGAGTTGCACAGCCACACCCTTCTCAAAGCCACACACACAGGGCCATTGATATTGTTTCATTAGACACCTAAAAGTTTAGATGCAAGTAAGATCTGTAAGTTGCGCAGATTGGCTCTCATATGAGATTTCCAGGTGGATATGTTCTGAACACCTTTCTGTTTTCTACGCTGTAATACCACTCAGGGGAAATTCAGCTGGTTCCTGTCTATACCAAGCAGGAACAAATTGTGAGGGTCAGTCATTCCTTATCTAGAAAGACAAACCTCTTTATCATATATACCAAATATAAAGCATCTTTTCAGATATGTTGCAAAATTAGCCAATAAAGGAATATCATATATAATAATAATAATAACAATAATAATTAGTTATAATTGACAATAATAATGTCAAAGTATTAGGTAAATAACATAATATCTAGGTAAATAAATATGTGATATGACATTTCAAAGAATTTCAATTACAAAGTACCTTTTAGCTTTAACATATTACATAGATTAATATTGGTTATGAATCACTAAAAGATAATTAACATGTACCAATATGTACCAGACATTATCATGGATTTGTCTAGTAGATATGTTTCAAAAACTGCTTTATGGTCAGTTTTATTTTACATTTTTTTAAATTCTTAGTAAAAAACTAGAAACAGCAAAAGCAGAAATAATGTGGGCAGGAACTAGTATAAACAGAAGTATCAACAATCTAATATACAGGCTAGAAAAAAAGTAATACAAAAATTCCAAACTCCTGCTACTTTGTGTGCTGTCTGATGCACTGTGGGACTAAAGAAGAAAAAGGACAGAATTGAACAACTCTGATGTGTACACTCAAGGCATTACAATACTGAATCTGTCAACATGGACTGGTTTTATGTGCAAGAAAATTATGAAAGGAATATAAAGGCATTTGTAATGCTGCTTCCGGACATGTTGCAGAAGTGCTGATCTCTCTCAGCAAAAGCTATCTGCTATGGATCTACACCCTGCAACTCTGAGGAACTGCATCTTACAAGAGCTTTTAGCATCCAGGAATTTCAAAGCACAAAACTCAGAACCTTTAGCTTACTTTGGAAGTATTATTCTATGTATACAGAGCCCAGAGTCTTTGCCTATTTGAGCCTGAGTCTGAGGGGCTCAAGGGAAGCAACATGAAAGAAAAAGAGAAGTCGTTTCACAATGTCCATGAAAAGGTGAAGCAGAGCATCAAAAAATGCCAATACATTATCAGAAAATTCCTCACAGGGCACAGTCTCCTAAACTACTGAATGTCTTTGACAGGAGATGGTGTTACATTTAATCTTTCTCCTGAACAGAGAAGGTGGCATTCTCTGGGAGAATAATGTATACTCCACCCCTTTCAGCTCCAATTTCAGTGAACCCTTTTTGATTTTAGGATAGAAGGCACATGTGTGGAGGGTTCCTTCTGTGCTCTGCTGAACTCTCCCAGTCACTAAGTTACTAATCTTCCCCAGAAAACCTAGAAGGAAATGGCCATACTAAGTTCCCTGTAAAGGATACTCTTTGAACATAAACAGATCTGTCTATCAGGCAAGAGACAATTCTGAACTTTGTTCTGGTTTGGTGCCTGTGTGATAAGTCAAAATCAGTGAATAAGGTTCTAGATCTTACCCCAGAGCAAACTAACGAGCTGTACTTTAAGCCTCCCCATTGAACACAGCCCCAGTTTCAGGCTTCCAGCTGTTGTGTAGGTGGCAGGGGTTGAATTTTAATCATCTATAAATCCCAGAATGCAAAAAGACATTTCTCTCTCTCTCTCCCATGCCCTCTTGGCTGAGCTTGGGTATCTGTAACTTTTCTTTCCCCAAAAATGGAGTATTCCTACCTAGAACTGTGAATATGCTCATGTTGATTAAAATAGCATGTAATCTGGTTCTATGTCACAGTCTTTTGCACCTGCCCTCGCTGTTGTCTGGGTGAGCTTCACTCATCGCTCAGGATCAATTAGCAAAGGTCTGTGTTATTTGTTAAACCCTTACCTTCAGAGGGCCCACGAGGAAATGTGCCTCAGTACCTGTGTGGAGTGGTTAAAGAAAGGACAGAGAGAGTTACATCAAAACCAATCCATGGTCTTAAGCATATTCTATGTCAAACATTTCTATACCCTCTTAGTCTCTCCAGGCAGCTGAACTGCACACTCCTTCAACTCCTGAGCTAGAGCAAAATCCCACAGAAAACCTTGTGCTCCTCCCCACATTACTGTAAGCTGCTAAAACCAAATCTAATGTCCAGGAAAAGATCAACTACTTTACATGTATAATCCCAGTCAATTTCATCTGCCCTCAGACTTAGTTTTCCTGTGCCTTTCATAGGACTTGGAGGTAGCAAAGTTTGTCTAGAAGGCCCTTCCAAGGAATGGCACACTTTGGCTCTTCTGCTTGTGCTACCACACTGGAGTGGTTTGGGTTTTATAACCTTGACGTCGCATGTAAAGCATGACCTGGAATGCTGAAGGTGAAGAACGAGAAGAAAATTCCCCTACATATTCCATCTCTTTGTGGAGCTGTGGAGATGTCATGGCCAGAGTAGGAAGCAAGCAGATGGGACTTACCCTGAGATGCTGAGGTAACAAATGATAAAGTTGCCTTCAGCTGTGGCTCTTTATATATGTAACCTCCTGCCCACGCAGCATTAGAGTGCTCTATTTTTGGTCAATAATAATTTACTCTTTAGTTGTAAACGTGTTGAAGCTCTGATCTCTCTGCTAATTACTCAGAGACAGGATTGGTTTTAGGTTGTATTGAGTCAGCTGCATGACCTGTTCTTTTCACATTGCTCTGTGCCAGGATGGAGGATGGAGGCACCAAAGGCAGCTCTGATAATGCCAAATAAGGCAACACTTGGCTCCACAGTGCCAGAGGTTGCTTTAGCCAGCAGGATGGTTTTTTTCTAATTGTACACCATTATTTTTTTTACAGATACGATTTTAGTGGATCCCATCCTATCCTCTCTGTCTATCTACACTGATAGAGAAGGAGGAAGATTTAGTGAGGGAAATTTTTTCTCTCATTACATTTTTTTTTACCACTGACAAGCCTGAAGCCAGCCTTGAATTTGGAACAAAGTGAGGCAACTGCCAGCTTATGGACCACAAGACAGACTTGCAGTTCTGGCCTGTAGATTTGCAATATCTGGGGCCTGCAGACATGTTCAAGGTCTCAGCCTTCAGGAAGGAGACTGACTTTTGTGCCACTCCACCATCCTGCAGAGCATGTCATGGAGCAGGCTGAACCTTGAACCTCAGTAACTTGCTCTGTAAGGGGATGTGGAAGGAGAGTGTCTGGTGAAGGACTCATGGTTGACACCACAAAGGACAGTAAGAAAGGGAGGAAACCATAACTGAGAACATACTGGAATACAAACCTGCCTCACAAATGGTAAGGCAGGAGGTGATGTGGACCAAACCTGATCTGTCACACTGTTGGATGAAGGCATGTGGGAGTGTAAAAATGTTTATTTCAGCAAGCTTATCAGATCAGGGACCTTGTCTGTTGGGAAACTAAGGTAAAAGGGGAAGTGCTAAACAAAGTATAAAGACAGAATAGGTCTGGCCAAACAAATATGGAGACAACAAGAAGAAACAAACTTCACCAGTAACACTAACGCATAGGCTATCAGGAAAATACAGATGCCACTTCCAGAAAGATCAACTGGACTTCACCACTGATAAACTGTGAATGAGGGGAGATCCCAGACAGGGTTGGTGAGGGTACAGGAACTGACAGAACTGTACAAACCCATGAGGGGATGTGCAGGGCAATGGGGAGCAGAAAGGAAGGAAGAGAGGAGTAAACAGGAAGGGTGTCAACAGGGGCCAGTCAGTGTACTTGTCTGAGCACTGTACCTGATCACCATGCCTTGCCCTGTCTTCTTACATATCAATAAATCTTTTCTTAACTATCTCTCTGTGTGATCTCACTCTCTATCCTGTGTGTGCATGCATCAACTAAATGCCAGCTACTGGTGAGGCCTCGATGCATGTGTGAGTAAAAACCTGCTGGAGCCAGGCTGGCGACCTCCATGGCATGTGGCGTCAACTGCTGGAGCCAGAGAGGTCTCAGCATCAGCTACTGGATCAAGTGGGGGTCTTTAGCCTCCAGGCAGTTGTGTGGGTGTGTTACTAAAACCAGTTTACTGGGGAGCACTGAGGTGAATGAGGGGTTTAATGCCAGTGGCTGGAGTGGGACCAGAGCTGACAGCCTCAAGTGCCTGGTGCTGGCTGCTGGGCACGGGTGGTGAGCATCTGTTCTTGCCGAGGCCTGGTGTGTATGTGTGCATTCACCAGCAAACCTTAAGCTGGAACATCTGGTCAGTAGGGGAGCCTTGGGCCCAGGCTGGGCTATCGGGCAGGTGGGGAGCCTGTGCTGGTGTGTCCAGGGGGATCTGTGAATAGGAGGTGCCTGTGGGATGAGTGTGGGTGCAGCGTGTAAGCATCAAGCTGGACCAGCAGGCAAATAGGTAACTGGGAAGTGGGTTAGAGGGCTGAGGGTTGAGCCAGGTCAGAGATGCTGTGATGCTCCCAAAGGAGCTGCAAATGTGCATGTGCTTTGGAACCTGGTGAGTAGATCTGTCTGACTGTACTGGTAACTCCTGTGTTTGCCAGCCCCTGAGGAGGAGGGGATGTGTCTGTGCTCGTGTGATGTGGGTGCTGTTGATGGCACCCTGAGTGGCTGCTGTTGGCAGCATCTGGCTATGACAGTCTCTTTGGCCACTTGTGTCAGTGTCCTATGTGTGTGTCTCTGTGTCTGTGTGTGCCTCTGGGGCACTTGCTCAGCTTTGCTACTGGTTGAACCCACCAAAGTGACAGCTGTGTCCCTCAGCCTGGGCAGAATCCCTGGGTCCATGGGCACCAGTGGCCAGGCAGGTTTACTGGGCTGGAGTGGCTGGAGGATGTGGCTGTGTGTTCTAACATCATTTAGCATCCCCCATCACAGAGGTGCAATGGTTTTGGGAGCACCTGTGGGAGACACATTTTTGACAAGCATTTACTGGAGCCCAGCTGTGTAGCAGCTTCCTGGGTTAGGAGTGTTCAGGTGGAGACCTCATTCACAGAAATGCACTTGTTAGATATGGTGATGGCTTTTGAATTAGGATGTGCTGTCTGACAAGTCATAAGTGTTGAGGAGGAAATTCCATTTTAAGGAATGGAAGAATGTCCCCAGGCTACTTGGCCTATTATTTTGAGAGGAAGAGCTATTTTATCTGTGTGATTTCTCCTGACCAGTGATAGTCAACTTAGACTCCATTTCTGTGTGTAAAATATGTGTGGGATTAATTTTTTCTCATGGGCATAATTTCATATTTATTATTATTAATTTAGCTTGCAGCCTTAATTAAAAGATAGTTGCATTGAGGAAAGCAAAGAATGAATCTATCCTCATTTTCTCTTGAAACTGCTTTGATATGAAGAAAAAGAATTCATAGTGTCCTAAGTTAGAACAAATATGAGAAAGCCAGAGATAACCCTGGCTCTGAAGGATCACCACTAAGGAGGTCCATTTCTGATATTTAATCAGCAGCTGCTTGCTGTAAAACATACATAGAGGCCTTTACATAAGGTTTAGGATGTAGAGCTGAACAGAAGGTTCCAAGTCATACTATGTCCTAAGCTGTCCTGGAGCCTTTCCTTTTTTTTATCTCTTGGAGATTAGAACTTCAGCAGGAATGTTGAGAATATTGATCTGTTCCCACCTGGGCCCATGCAGAGGATGAGAGCCCAATGGCTATGGGAATGAGTGCTTGGGATCTGCATTCTTCAAGCAACATTAAGAGTTGATTTCAGGTCACTCACAGCCTGGGAAAATACTCCTACCATTAGATTATTTTGTACAGGAGACGAGGCTGCAAAGTAGGTTTGTCATCATTACCTCTTCTTTATTTTAAAGGCAGAGAAAACATTTGTCAGGAAGTTATTTAAACTTTAGAGGCCATGAAATCTAACTACCTCTTTCTGGAATGACCCAGGTCCCTCCCTGGAAAGAGAAGAGATTGTCAGAGGCATTGTTGTCACCACTTCATGTTTGCTGGGTCTGGGGAATGTCCTTGGTGCATTTACACAGTTCTTGCTGGCTGTTTGTTTTGGAAATGGTCATGGTGCCTATGATTTAGCAACACTGTACAGGAAGCAAAGAAATCTATATTGGATTCTGCTATAGAAAATGGATTCCTGGAATGTTGAGATTCATACTATTTAGGCCTTTTCTCTTGCTTCTTGAGTCTTTTTTAGTGTGTTTTTCCATGATTTTATTACTTTTTCTTTTTAAAACGGAGTTGTTTCCAGTCTCTCACAGCCTGACCTTTAGTGTGAGCACAGACATTGTCTGAAATGACAATGACACCACTCAGATGTGGAGAAAATATTGTTATTGTATTTTTCTTTGACCAATTACTGGGTATCAGACATTCAAATTAGCTGTGCTGCTTGCAGCACCAAAATTGCAGGCACTTTTTACTTTTAAACAGTCTCAAGACCTGGTTTTAGTACCCCACATCTGTATTGCAGATTGTGTTCTTCATTATTTGCTACATGCACTTACATTTGCATTTTAATTTTATGGAACCATGATTACTCTTTGTCAGAGACTATCTGGTCTTTCATATTTGACATCTAACTCTTTTGTAATTAAAGTGATTTTCCATTTTCTCCTGGGCAAAAAACCAGTAAAACAGTATGTAATGAAGAAGCAATTCTTTCCAAAGGCACTGGTGACCTATACATTCAGAATCATTTTGACATATTTGAATCTGTGTAGTGTGTGCTGATCTGGTCTTGTGATGTTCCAGCTTACCAAAATACATACAAATGAAAATCAGTGGCAGATCTATGTGCTACTATTATTATTAATGCTTTTAATAAGAAAGTATATAAACTCATAAATACCAACACAGTTTAAGCTACCTTAAAGACAGTGCAAATAACTGGATTCAGTTTGCCATATCAAGTATTCCAGTGTTTGCCTCAAATCAATATGAATATGATTAGTCTATTATTTACAACACTAAGTGTTGCAAATATGTATAATATTTATAGAATTTTAAAGTGCTAGCTGTTATGAAGCAAAACAAGGCTTTAGAAGGGTTAATCAAAGCATTTTATTGTAAAGACCCACTTCCCCCCCCCCCCCTTTTCTTCTACCTTAATCAAAGGAAATTCTGTTCTGTACAAGTTTAACAGACCTGAACCCACAAAAAAACATTAAACAAGGAGCTCAGAGGTAATAAATCATAGCCAAAGGAGCCAAGGTAGACATTTGAATAGGTGAAATAGGCCTGGAGCCAAGGATTTCTTGAAGCCTCAGTGAACAGAACACAAAACAATGGAAAGTACTGTCTTCAAGCAGTTTTTTTATCTGCCTTTTGGGGCATCAGTTATCTGGGAGAAGCAAGGGACTGGAGGTGGTGCAGATGATGAGTTTCAGGGATACTATTAAGCCACAGACTGTTCATTTCTCTGAAAGCCACAATGATACTCTATCATGCACATTATTAATGTTCATTATGGGATAAAGCTGTGTGCTTTAAATTATGTGTTTGCAAAGTTGTATGGGACTGGTTCTGGAGAAAAGGAGAAAAGAGACACCATTCACAAGATGCAAAACTTGGGGACTCCCTGTGAGAGAAAGGACTCCTTCCTGGCTGGCTGTGATGCCATGGGGGTAGCTGAGAGGCTGTTGAGCTGCCGGAACAGTCCTGCCTTCCCCTCTTTCCTCCCCGCTCTGGGTTGCTCAGGGTTTCTTGCTCCCCCCACCCCCCCACCCCCCCCCCGGAATTGGGACTTTTTTTTGTTTCTTCTGAAAGTTTTTTATTGCACCATTTGTTGTTTATTCAGATTTTGTTAATAAAAACCTGTTATTTTCCACACTTCCACCCGAAGTTTCTTAGATTTCTAAGTTGTAATCTTGTTAAACTAAGATTACTTGTCAAAAGTGTCTGGTTTGCATGCTGATTTTCTGCATCACTGAACATGAGTTTGACACTGCACCAAGGCCAAATAAAATTAATGATAATCTTTGAGGCATTCCTTTCTAAAAATATATTTGCAAGGTTTTTTCACCTACCCCCAGCCTAGGAAAGCTTCTTGTGTAATACTGGAACATGGACATTAAAGATGCCTTTCAGCTACTACTGCAAAATGGTCAATGTTATAATATTTGGGAAGAAAGGAAACCTCTATCCTAAATTGATTTTTCTATTCCCCCCCCCTCCCCCCCAGGAAAAGCAGGAACATAATCATATATCTTCAGGTTGTTTCAGTAGTTCCAAAGTTGGCAGCAATCTATATTCTATGCAAGTTCCTGACAAGAACTATTTATTATCCTGTGAACTGTGGGGCTATTTCCCCTTAAATGACAGACCTTCTACTTCCTTATGCCCTTTCTGAGGCCATCACACCAGAAAGCAATTAATTACCAGACCATCATTTCTACCTTGCCACAATGAAGTCAAGAAAACACGTTTTGTTTTTTTTTCCTCCAGGCCATTCTGGCAGCAAAAGCAGAAGCAGAGGCAGGAGCAAATGAAATAATACAGATTGTTTGCTCCCACTTACAGCTGGTCTCATACCTGTACTGTCTCCTTGTACAAGAGCAAATTATATTTCATATTTGGGATGTTTTGTGGTAGCAGAAGAAAAAAACCCAACCAATGTTGAGATAAAAATGGGTTGACTTCCATGCCAGAATTTTTCAGGTAATTGAATGATGAGGATTGTACATTTTGCTTGTTGCCAAATAGACAACATGAATAGTTAGAAGTGGCCAAGACCAGAGGGCATTTACACAAGATTTAAAAAAATGCGTGGGAATGTAACATCTGAGCTATTGACTGTGCTGTGTGAACATTACTGAAACTGCCTTGCTTTTGGAGATCTGGAAGTTGTCTAGTGGAATGCTAATTTTTAAAAAGTACTTTAGAGAATTGTGGCCCTGTAAACCTGGTACTAGTACTGGAAAAAGAGTATAAGCTTACGATGAGTAGAATTTGAGGACACAGTGATAAATATAACATACTGAGAAAAATAGCATTTGTAAAGGGGATTTATATTCCATAAACTTAGTAGAGAATCCATATATGTGGGTAGGTGGGAAAACCAGCTGGTACTGCCATATGAGAAGGTATATCACCTTTCTTAAAGAAGCTAAGTTTGTGTCTGTGTTGTTATATAAGATAGTTTTGAGCAGTGATCCTGGACAAGGACAGGCTGATAATCCTGCTGCAGACAGTGTCCCTGGGGATCATCCCTGAGTGTCCAAAGTGGATTGATGTGAAGCAAATCCCATGAGCAGCTCTGGGGGAAGCTCAGTCCAGCAGCTCTGTTTATAGATATATTGCATTAGGACCCAGCACAGCCCTCCTGTACTACTCTCAACGGGCTTGGTGTTCTCATTCTCCTTAATTTACCTCTCAACTCTCCCAAACACTGTCCCCTATACCCTTGCTGTCCTTCTCTGTAGGACCTGCAAGCGAGCTTTGAAAACAGATATCGTTGTGTTCTGAGTAAGGATTACCGAGGTGTCAGAAGGACCTTGCCTGGTGTTAAAGACTCCTCTGTTTTTGTAAAATATATTCTACATCTGGGACATCAATGTTCTGTTTTGCTTGAGCTGTTTCAAAGTAAGCAGTAAAGGCAGTGTAGAGAAGTGACCTTCTGACACAGCAGGTTTGCTTCTCCCTGTTGCTCTCCCACTGCCCACACCTGCCTCACCTTTCCCTGCAGTCTGACAGCAGCCAGTGCTCAACTGCTCAGGTCACAGGGCTGAGACCAAGGCCCTGCCCTTCTCATGGCCACTTGGCACTACCTGGACAGCCATCCAGTCCAAAGCTGCTCTCCAAGGCATCTCTGTGGAGCCAGGCTGAAACCAGCTCCCTCTGGGACTGCTATTCTCCTTGCTATGAAAATATCTGGGAGGATGGGTATCAGAAAGAGTGGCATTTGTGAAATGTGCTGTATTTTTCTAGTTTTCAAAACAGAAAAACCCATAATGTCCTTTTTTCCCACATTTAATGGGGAAGGCTCTGCACCAACTCCTTTTAGATCCCTTCCCAGTCTTCCCAGATGAAGCATTTTGAAGGAAATTTTGGATACTCTTTTAAGAGCAATTCAGCAATCTCAGGATTTTGGAGGAAGATATAACATACTCATGCAAAATATAAATCACTCTCAGTTAGCCTGAGAGTGGCATGATTGTTGCTGCTCCATGTCCTTGGGTACTGCAGATGTCTTCCCAAAGCAGATGTATACACCCCGTGAGGCGATTGCAAAGCTGTAGTCTGCATGTTGTTGACAGTGTTCCCAGGCACCATCCCCATATTTGCAGTACTTACAACTACAAGTTTAACTGTAAAGAAAGAATTTAAAAGGCAGGGTGTAGATATAAGGGAGGTGGGGAAAGGGCAAACCCCACAAAATTCTTTATAAGGAAGGTAATGAAATTTCCACCTTCTGTCCCTCCTGTAGCGTCCCTATGTGAACTGAAGCTCTATTACTCTATTTATTAACTTTGTAAAATAAGAAACTCTTCTGTAAGTTGAGGACACTTACAGGCAATTGTTAGTACCTCTGTAACAGCTTCCAACATGGGGTTTGCAGAGAACCTGGCCTCAGCTCTCTGACCTCTACCTGCTCTGTAGTCAAGGACTTGGACTGTGGTGGCCCAACAGTTTTTCAAAAGGAACCAACTCATTGCAAAGCAAATTTCCACACCAGTCTTCACATATACAATATTGTGTATGTATTTCTCAGTCCATCATCCTGGTTAATCCAGGATTTTTCCTCACAAGATTGCAAAGGTTTGGCAAATAATTCTGACAGATAGAATTCACTTGAAAAAGGATCCACTGCCTCCCCATATTGGGAATACTGGATCTGCTATTTTGGGAACATTCAGAGCCCAGCTGTCTCTTGCTGGCTGTGCCAGATGTTAAAGGAAAATACATCATGCTGGATCCAACAGTTTGAGGCTTCAGGAGCTCCATGCCTGCAGATCTGTGTCCCCTGGTTCATGTTCACTGTAGCAAGGTTCAAAGATGTGCTCCCAGGAGACACAAACACATACAGAGCAAATGCATGTGCCCTGCATATGCATTTACATACATAAATACATCTATCTATGTACAAAGACATATATACATATATGAATGTATAAATGATCAGGCACAAAGGCACGAATCATCAGCCTTTTTTATCTCCTTACTCCTCCAGTTTTGTACATTTGTTCCTGTCCAGATCACCTACCCTGCTCCTGTTCAAACCTTTGGTTTATCCCTAAAACATCCCATCGTTGTCTCTGTGTGCTCCCCGCGGCTCCTCCCCGCCCCCTCGACAGTAGTGCTCCTCGGTCAGAGGTCAGAGCTGCTCCCTGGGGCTCATAGCAGAGGCTTCCACACCCCCACCCTGGGCCCTGCTGCGTCAGGACAGCCCTGGGGACCTGCCCAGGGTGCTTGATCCTTGGGAGCCCCCACTGCAGCCTGTGCTCCCCTGGACTAGAGAAGTGCCTTTGATGGGTTGATGGGCTCCTGCAATGGGCCTGGGAGTAGCTGGGCAGGGTGTTGTTTGGGCTCCTCCTTTTATCAAGGTCTTTCTGTGTTGCTTAGTGGGTGTGCAGACGAGTTGTTATCACATAACCAACACGGATCACCCAGATGTTACCCCAAGCTGACTGGGATTCCTCTGGGGACCAACATGGCATGGAGGTGGAAGAGAGACCTCAGGAGGAACACACAGATCTTTCATGGTGTTTTGGGATTCATTTCTCTGACTGTCCTGCTATAAGAAGTTGCTGGGGAAGGGTTGGGAGCACAAGTCTGATAAGAAGCACCTGAAGGAGCCAAGGGGGCTCTGCCTGGAAAAAAGGAGGCTCAGGGGGAAACTTCTCACTCTCTACAGCTCCCTGCCAGGAGGGTGGGGCCAGGTGGGGGTTGGGCTCTTCTTCCAGGGAACAAGTAACAAGAGGAAGCAGCTTCAAGTTGTGCGAGGTGAGGTTCAGATTGGATATTAGGGAATATTTCTTCCCTGAAAGAGTGATCATTAGAAGGCATTGGAATGGGCTACTGTCCCAGTTTAAATGAGACAAGGGTCTTTTGCTGAGGATGAGTTAGGAGAAAAGACCCAAACTTCTCTTTCTAAGCAATTATAAATCCAAAATTAAAAGGCTCCGATTGAAGGAAAAGAATAAATTATGGAAAAGGAAAAAAACCAGCCCGTTATTAAAAGTATGTGTGTATTAACAGAAACACCAAAAAAAGCTAAATAAAACAACCAAACAACACTCTAGTATCCACAAATAACCCCTTCAGAAACAAAACCGATAAACTGGCAAAAGGCGAAGTAAACAGTTCAATTTTTGTGCCTTTTGGTGCAATTCCAACCACAGTCAGCAGGGGGCGCCGTCGGATCACCGGAGATTCAGAACTTGTAAGGTCTGAAGCCCAGCACATGGGTACGCCGGAGAAAAAAAACAATCCAAACAAAAAGGAACCTTCTTTCCCTTCCCGCACACTGGGAAAGGGAAGAGGGAGAGGGGAAAAGGGACCAGACAATTTCACTTACTCCGGCTGAGACCATACGGAGCCCCACCTCCCAATCTCCTTCCAGCCACACAGTAGCCCCCCCCAACTCCTCCCACTTCGTTGCCTAGGAGACGAGAGAAAAAAGTAACCTGCAATTCCTTATCTGCCTTGTCTCTTAGGAGACTAATGTCCGGCCATCAGCCATGGAGCTAGGTCTTTTGTACTCTGAAGTGCTTATCTTGATATCCAGGGGGGAAGGGAGAAAATTCTTCACCTGGCTTTTGAGAGCTAGCTAAAACCACGACAGCTACCCAGGGAAGTGGTGGAGTCACCATCCCAGAAGCATTAAAAAAACATGTAAGTGTGGCACTTAGGTACATCATGATGATGGATCTGGCAGAGTTTGGTTAATGGTTGGACTCAATGATCTTAGAGGCCTTTTCCAACTTAAATGATTCTGTGATGCTATGGTGTAAGCTATTCCAGGGGTGGGATCAGCTCCTCAGTCAATCCCAGTCTCTGCAGCCCATCATACCAGTTGGGATGTACCCTAACTGCAGCCTCATGTCTGCAGAGGTTCAGCAAGTCAGCCAGGCACAGAAAACGTCATGGCTGAAGCAGATTGAAGCCTTATTTTCTTTTTTTTTTTTTTCTGTAAAAGCATGTTTAGGACTGAACCTTTTCCACTCACTGCTTTTGCTTTCCTTCAGACTTAGCTGAGGCCTGATGGTTGCAGGGCAGTGGCAGTGTTCTCTCCAGGGAGTCTTGGCCAGTAGCCCCTGCCAGTGTGCCTGTGGTGCACGGGGGCAGAGACAGACTGAAGCGGAGGTATAGTGAAAAAAATTATCTGCTTGACTCAGGCAGGAAAGAACCATCATGAAAAGGACCCCAAAGACTTGAATAGTTCCTTGGCAGATAAGAGGGTTTCTGAGCAAGGAGGCTTCCTACTGCTTTTCTTTTCATGAGGTACATTAAACCAGGACTTATCTGCACAGTACAAAAGCTGCATTCTGATTTGTCATCTTTTTCTTTCTCCAAAAAGAACTCGATAGCAATCCATTTCACAGGTGACAATCAATCCCACAAATGTCCTTTCTCAGGTGTCTGACATGTGACTTTGGGAACATGTTTGGAGATATTGTGAGGCTTAAATAGAGGATTCCTTCAGGGCAAGCTGTCCTGTACAGCTGTAAAGCCCCAAAATCGAATGCTATGAAAAGTGACTACTTTTGACCTTGATTATATCAGTAATGAAACAGTAACATACATTTTCATGTTACTGGATTGGTGCTCAGAAAAATAGTTTCAGAAATGATGAGTGTGTGTATGTGTATGTATGCATGAATTGCCTTCAGTAAATACATCAGTATGTGATCCTGGGCACACATACAGGCTCGGTAGGGAATGAAATCAAGAGCAGCCCTGGGGAGAACTTGTGGGTGCTGGTGGATGAGGCTGGAAACCCCCCTGTGCCCTGGGCTGATCCCCCAGCGTGGGCAGCAGGGCAGGGGGTATTCTGCCCCTCTGCCCCCTCAGGTGAGACCCCCCTGCAGAATAAGAATTAAGAAACACGAATAAGAATAAAAAATAAGAATTAGGGATAATAATTAAAATACAACACTCAATTTCTCATTATTGAAATGGGAAAAGCTCTACAATTTTTATTTTCTAGGCATTAATTATCTAGAGATTGATGAAGGACTAAGCAGTGATTATAAAATAAAAGTGATAGAATGTCACATTTTTGCAATTCTCTCACTTTACAGCATTGCAGTCATTTACTCTTCACTTTCTGCCCTCTTGCCAATCTCCCGGCTCTTCACTCGGAGCTTGTTGACCTGGGACTCTGCAATGTCAGCCCGTTCCTCGGCTTCCTCCAGCTCGTGCTGGATCTTGCGGAACTTGGAGAGGTTGACATTGGAGAGCTCCTCCTGGAGACATGAAGAAACATAAAATGGGCTTAAAATGGTTTATAATCCTACTGTAACACCACCCTTAACATGCTGTGGCATTTCCCTTTTTAATAATGAAAAATACTCCTAAGACTATGAGTTAGTATGTAATTCTCTCTAATACTTCTAGGAGGAATCCAAGGAAATAGCTTAAGTGCTAAATGTTTCGATGGTTAGTAAGACATACCAAGAACCTAGCTCTAAATATGAAGTGCTAGTGCACTATGGAACTTTTGAATGATTATATATAATTGCAGTTATTTCCATTAAATAATTTTCCAGTTATTTACTCCTACAAAATTAAATATTACAATTTTTGAAGGTGATTTTTTTCTCTGCTAGGCAGAAATATGAAATAAAGAAACTGAAAGGAAGCAGATTCCTACTCCCACAATGTTCAGCATGGTTTAAACAGAGGGGAAAACACATCAATACTCACAGCCTCTTCAGCCTGTCTCTTGTAGGCCTTCACCTTCATTTGCAGCTTGTCCACCAGATCCTGCAGCCTGAGAACATTCTTCCTGTCTTCCTCAGACTAGAGAGACAATAGACAAGAAAGAGAGGCAGCTCTTTGACCCTTCTCTACATAAAATAGACAGTAACATTCCTAACTGATCACTGCCGGCCAGTAAGAAAGAAGTGATAAGCTAGATCTTCTTAACAAGACCTGAAACATAAGTTCTTCTTTCAGTCTTCCCCTTTTTGTGTGTGTGACCCAGGAGAGAGGAAAATTCCTAAGGGCTACATTTTAGCTTTCCTGGAAGAAGAGTGTGTCAATACAAAGAAACCTCCAGCCTTACCTGGTAGGTGAGTTCCTTCACCCTCCTCTCGTACTTGCGCACACCCTTCACGGCTTCAGCGCTGCGCTTCTGCTCAGCATCAACCTCCCCTTCCAGCTCCCGCACCTGCAATGAGGAGCCCATCCCTGCAGCTTCCCTGGGGTGTCTCTCCAAGGGACAGGGTCACTCATGCACCAGCACAGCCCTGCTCACCCTGGCCTCCAGCTTCTGGATTTGCTTCTTGCCTCC
>NW_020955878.1:311902-313957 GCF_003031625.1 Empidonax traillii
GAGACATTTTGGGGAGAATACACTGACCACCAGCAATGAAAGGAGCCCCGACTCACATCTGTGATGGCCTTCTTGGCCTTCTCTTCAGCATTGCGGGCTTCCTGGATGGTATCCTCCATTTCGCTCTGAATCTGAGAAATGTCCGTCTCCAGCTTCTTCTTGGTGTTGATCAAGCTGGTGTTCTGTTGAGCAGCATCGGAGATTTGTTTTTGTTAGCTCATTTGAAATCAAGAGTATTACAGGATTTTGAATAATTCCAGATATAATTATGATAAAAATTGATATCAGAGATTATTCTAGAAAAATTTCCTATCACTGGGGAAGAAGGGTTTTGTTGTTTTGTTTTTTTGGTCTTCCTCCAAGAATTAATTTTATTAATTCAAAAAAGTGCTTAGCAATACATTATTTGCCACATCTTAGCTACTGAGGCTAGCACAGGAAAGTAACAAAGACTGAAAGAAGTCAGTGAAATGCCTTCTCCTCATCATTAGGGAAGCATAATCTACCCTCAGCAACTAAAAAGAGAAAAATTTGGAATGAAGATAGGTTGGATCCCTTCCAGAATCATCTCAGCACTTGAAACTGGACACTTTCCATAGATTTCAGCACTTGACAACTTGATGACTGTTATGACATGTAGCTCATGTCAAAGCCTGCTTGATATGAACTACATTAGAGTCGGGAGTTCATTCCCACTTTCTTGCTAATGAAAAAATACATTTTGGATGTAATATGAGGATTCCACAGTGCTACATTTCAACTGACAAGGAATGAATGTTGGTGTGGTCTCAGAGTTTCCTGACTCGAGCATTTAGCATGTCTCTGTGACTAAAATGTCTTTCCTCTGGAGATTATCTGAGCATGCAAGTAAAGCAGAAGCATGGGTGGCATTTTATGCAGCTTGGAAAACAGCCAGTGTATACACTTTTCCAGCAAAGATCGCTTTTAGTAACTTAATGAATACTTCAGAAAACGAGACTCTCTTTCTCAAAGTTGAGCCTCCTGTGGTGACTGGAATAAAGCACACAAGTGTTCTCCCACTTACCAAGAATGCCATTTCTCAACAAAGGGCCTCACCTGGCTATGGAGGAGCTGCACACGTTCACTGGCATCCATCAGTTCCTGCTCAGCCACCTTTCTACACCTCTCCGTCTGCTCCAGGGCTGCCCGTAGCTCCTCCACTTCAGCCTGCAGCAGGTTTGCTCTGCGCTCCACCATGGCCACCTGCTCCTTCAGGTCATCCTGGGTCCTGATAGCATCGTCCAAGTGCAGCTGGGTGTCCTGTAAGAGAGACAAGAGGAGTTACAAGGCATCAGTGTGTGTTTGAGGGCCAAAAATATCAGGGATCTCTCTCTCAGTAGCTTTGCTGAACAGACCTTGAGCACAGCCTGGGTGTTTCTCAGGTTCTTTTGTGCCTCGGCAGCCTGGCGGTTGGCATGGCTGAGCTGGATCTCCATTTCATTCAGGTCTCCCTCCATCTTCTTTTTCAGCCTCAGGGCTTCGTTCCTGCTCCTGATCTCAGCGTCCAGGGTGCTTTGCATGGAGTCCACGACTCGGAGGTGGCTTCTCTTCAGCTGGTCGATCTCCTCATCTTTCTCTGCTATCTTCCTGTCAATCTCAGACTTCACCTGGTTGAGCTCAAGCTGCAGGCGCAGGATCTTCCCCTCTTCATGTTCCAGGGAGGCCTGGACAAAAATAAATCAGAATACTTTTCTTGTGACAAATGTTGAACCTGAAGTTTTGAGTGAAAAAGAGTGCTGTGATTAGATAATATCTCTACTTTTATATAACCTCTTTTCCTCTTTTATCTGGAATGAGACAAATGACATAGAAATCCAAGACACGTAAGGGAGCAATAAATAATGCTGTGTACCTCAGCTTCCTCCAGGGAGGCTTGCAGTTCAGATTTCTCCTGCTCAACTTGCTTCTTGACTTTCTCCAGCTCATGAATTGCCTTTCCTCCCTCCGCAATCTGCTCGGTGAGGTCGGAAATCTCCTCTGTGGGAACAAAGACCAATGGCTTGCTCAGGCCCAGAGCAGAATGGGAAGGGCCCT
>NW_020955878.1:314883-318486 GCF_003031625.1 Empidonax traillii
AGACTTAGTTACTTGGTAGTGTGTGACCACCATTCACAGGGAGATGTGGGACTTCTCCCAGACAGCCACTCTATTTCCATGTCTGAATCCTGGGCTGCAGCATTTCCCTCTCTGCTATTCACACTGGAACCTCTCTGCTGTTCTGCACCTAAAGAGTTTTGCTGCTTCTGTTTTTCCCAGTTGATGTCAGTTATATTTTGTCTCTTTGTGGCACTCCAAAAAAAAGCACAACACTGACTTCTTCCTGAATATCTCAGGAGTTTCTTCAAATTTCCATTCTTATTCCCTGCCAGCCTTCCCCACCCTCCCCACGTACTTGGCCTCCTCGAGCTCCTCCGTGCGCTGAATCGCGTCTGTCTCGTATTTGGTTCTCCACTGGGCCACTTCGCTGTTGGCCTTGGACAGGGCGCGCTGCAGCTCCCCCTTGGCTTCCTGCTCCTCCTCATATTGTTCCCGCAGCAAGTCACAGTCGTGGCGAGCGGACTGCAGGGCGTGGGCCAGGGCGTTCTTGGCCTAGAAGAGAGTGGGATTGGGTCCAGGAATGGCAATATCCTGGAAAATCTCCTGACTGAAATGTTGATGGACATTGGTTCTGTTGTGAGTTATGACAAACCACTGAATGAAAATAGAAGATCTGGGAATGTGTAAAAAAATTAATGGATAGGCTACAGGGAAGGGAGAGTAAAACTACTATGGGAGGACTTGGACTGAATTACGCAAATATTTTTTTCCTTCCTCTCATCTTTTTGATTCTATAATTTCATATGCATCTGAAGCTCCTCCTACACAGAAGGAATCCATTAGATAACTCAGAATTTGGAAAGCCTTCTCACCTTTATCTCTTCCTCTAGATGCCTTTTGAGTTCCTCAATCTGTTGGGTGAAAGCTTGTTTGCCTCTTGACAGCTGAGAAATCAGAGCATCCTTCTCCTCCACCTGGCGTGAATATTCACCTGAGAGAGTTCAGGTGAGTAAAACAACCTTGACATGACTTACGTAGAAATGTTAACCTTGATAATTGAATGCACATATAAAATATTTTGAGTAAATCAAAATTTTATTTCTTTCATGTATTCATAATCACTGATATACCTATCCACTTCTCTTACAATGCCACAGTATTTACTTAAAGGCAAGATCTGATCTCCTGTGTAAAATCCAGCTAGTCTTACTCTTTGTTTGCTCTAAGCCCTTTGCTCCCCTCAAGCTTACAGACTGAACACTAGAGTGCCATCCAGAGGGCTTATGGCCCACAGGAATCATATGAGGTTTAACAGGGCCAAGTGCAAGGTGCTGCACCTGGGTTGTGATAACCCCCCGTATCAGTCCAGGCTGGAGGATGAACAGATCGAGAGCAGCCCTGTCCTGGCTGTGTGTGCTGGGAGCTCAGAAACAAATGTGTCCTGGCCACATCCCACAGGGTATGCAGGGGAGATGGGTGATTCTACCCCTCTACTCCACTCTTGTCAAACCCCACCAGGACTACTGCATCCAGCTCTGGGGTATCCACCACAGGAAGGACATCAGCCTCTTGGAGTGAGTCCAGATGAGGCCATGAAGATGATTAGTGCGATGGAGCACCTCTGCTATGACGAAAGGCTGAGAAAATTAGGATTGTTCAGCCTGGAGAAAAGAAGACTCTGAGGAAACCTTATTGCAATTGTTCAATACTTGACAGGGCCTATAAAGAAAGATGGGGACAAACTTTTTATAAGGGCCTGTTGCTATAAGACAAGTGATAATGTTTTAAGCTGGAGGAGGTTCAATTTAGATTAGATATAAGAAATAAGATTTTTCAAATGAGAGGGGTGGCACAGGTTGTTCAGGGATGTAGTGGATGCCCCATCATTTAAACATTCAAGGCTGGGTTAGACGGGGTGCTGAGCAACCTGATATAGTTGAAGTTGTCCCTGCTCACTGTAGGGGGGTTGGACTAGATGACCTTTCTACCTAAACTATTTGATGATTCTACAGCATGGTATACGTGCTCAGGTATATCACTATCCTCTTCTGAATGTCTCCTGGAAAGCAGAAGGATGACATCTAGGTTATGAGATAGATGAATTCTTTGAAACACTAGTCATATAATCATGAAAAAGTCCCAGTTGAAAGGGATCTTGAAAGGTCATCCGGTGCAACCTTTTGTGGGAAAGGGAGTCTAGATGAGGTTATCTCGCACGCCGCCTGGTCGTGTCTTGAAACCCCCTAGTGATCACTCTACCAAGCCCCTGGGGAGTTATTCCAGGGACTAGTTGTTCCAGTCCCTTAAAGATATTATTATTGCTCCTGCTCCAGGCTGACTGTATCTCTCTGGTTCTGAGGAGCCTAATACTCAGCACAGCAATCCAGGCATGGCCTCATCTGTGCTGAGTAGAGCGAAGGATCACCCTCTGTTAACCTGCTGGCAACACTTGTCCTAATGCAGCTCAGGATTCTCTCAGGGTTCTGTTGGCCATCTGCACAACAAGAATGCTTTTCTGTCTCATGTTCAATTTTCAAGTATCTTTCTTTTTTTAAAGAACCCAGGTCATATAACACAAATATTCTCTTAGAAACACAAATATATTACCAGATTCAGTTTGTAACCGAGCTCTCTGAGCACTAATGTCATTAATTGTGCGCTGCTGTTCCTCCTCTTTTGTCTTAATCTCACTGAGTTGATCTTCTAGGGAGCGACACATCTTCTCCAGGTTTGCCTATTTGCATGAAGAAAAGAAGGAAAGATGACTGGTGGTTCAACTTAGTCAGAATCTCAAATCTTACAAAGGAAAAATAATCAATTATTTAGAAGTTAAAAAATCTCAGGTAAATTAAAGACATTTCTATGAAATTTGCGTCTCTGATTCCAACATTTGTGTATGCCCTGCCTATTGCAGGGGGGATGACATAAGTAAGGTCCTTTCTAACCCAAACTGTTCTGTGATTCTATGATTCTATACCTAATACAGACACAAATTTTTATTAATAATTATTACTGTATTACTATTATACACTAATCTATTTTAAACAGATAAAAAGGATGATGGGACACTGTAAAATGAGGAACAAATTTAAAATTCTATGTGTTGTTCAAAAATTATGTCACTGAAGTATTTAAAGGAGGAAAAGAAACATAGGAATATAAAGGAGAGGGTAATTTACTACTCTAGGAGCAACTTCTATTTTAGGAGAAATTAAAAAGCAGTAAGGTCAGTGTGTTTCATTTTTGTCATAATACTCTGAACAAGAAATGAGATTCCACAGATCCTTAGGTTAGGTGTTACAGTTTTTTAGACCTCACACAAAGGATTAAGAAATTAGTATAAAAACAAAGTCAAGTTGCAAAGTGCAGTTATTTATTCTAAAGTATGACTTCAATTTCTATGCTTAAATATAAGTACTTGATTACATTTGAATTGATTAGAAGAAATAGTTGTGTACCTTGGCTTTGGAGACAGACTCCATGTTACTGGCCAGGTCATCAATCTCCATCTTGAGCTCACTCTTCTCCTTCTCCAGCTTCTGCTTGACGCGTTGCAGGTTGTCGATCTGCTCCCCGAGCTCAGCTGTGCTGTCCGCGTGCTTCTTGCGCAGGGCGGCAGCCGTGGCTTCGTGCTGCAGCGTG
>NW_020955878.1:319822-328583 GCF_003031625.1 Empidonax traillii
CAGAAGTCCTGGAATAGCACAGGGCTCTTTTCCGGAGGGTGAGTGGGATTTTCTGCCTCATACCTTGTTTTCCGTGGCGTGTTTTTCCTTCTCCACCTTGGCCAGTGTCAGCTCAAGGTCATCAATATCTTTCTTCAGCTCTGAACATTCATCCTCCAGTTTTCTTTTCTTGGCTGTCAGCTCAGCATTAATCTCTTCTTCATCTTCTGCTCTCTCTGTCAGCTCCTTAATTTTGGCTTCCAGCTGGATTTTGGTTTTGATGAGCTGGTCACACCTTTCCTCAGCATCAGCCAAACCGTCAGCTTCCTACACGATTCATTTAAATGCAATAGTTTTCAAATTTTTTTTTTTTTTACTGATTTTCAAACAGTGACATAATATTCTCAAAGCAGATTTACAATCTATTTTGTAGGTAAAACTCAAGACTCTGAGAGTATCCATTTGTTTTAGACTGCCTCCATCCCCTAAAATGAAGGAATATATTATCACACATTTTTATAGGCTTTAACTGCTCATTCAATGCTACCATTGATTTGAAGATAGACTCAAAAATCAGATATGGTAGTATATCCATGGTGTCTTTGCATCATTACACTCCTGTTGCATTTTGGTGAACTGGAAACTGGCAAAGAGCTCCACTGAAGAGAGCCATATAGGCACATTTTTTAGATTACAGTGTATAAAAACTGAATGTTAAACTCCCAAACACTGTTGAAAGAAAATCTTACTGAAATCTTCACAAAAGATTTTCTGAGCACGAATTAAATTTTTGTTTTTGGCAAAATTTTATGGTAAGATCACTGTTTCACTGTTTCACTTGTGGTGAAGAAGAACAGTTTGGAAGGGAGAAATATTTTTACTAGGGCAGTTCCAATCACCTGCATTTAGAGGCATTCCAAGATGTAAGTTACTAAGAAGAAATTTTATTTTCTACATACTACCTGTTCTTTTTCTCTTTGCTCTAGTAAAGAGCAGTGATGCCACCCAAGCAGAAGAACTTTTAATGATCAGCAAAATAGCTAGGTTGGGTTTGTGTCATGCAGATTTAGGTATCTGCCATGATATCAAGTTGCAGTCCATTTAAGCAAAACTTTTTAATATTTTGATTAATTGTACCATACTCTAAAAGAATGAGCTTCTTGTTGCTGAAGATGAAGAGCACCAGAAAGTACTGGTGAAGATGTTCTTTTAGGCTGTAGACATGAAAATGTCATCAGATGAATCCAAATCCTAGCTTGTAAATAAGTTTTAAGGGAATTATTGTTGCTACCATTTTATTTCTAGATAAAAAAGGAAGGAGTCTACTTTCATAATTGTTTCTCTTGAGGAGCCAAGGACCATAAACGCCAGAGAAATCCCTGACATTTTCAGCCCCTCCTATTCCACCTGAATCCACTTGTGATTCTCCAAATGAAAGGTGTTAACAGGACCTCCAGACTACCTTTATTGGTCAGGTGATAACAAAATTGAGTAATAGATAAAGTTCTATAAAAATGTGATAATTGCTTCTGTAAGTTACCAATTACAATTTAAAGTGACATTCTGTAAATTGTGCTATGTGCTGATTGGAAATTGATTATTTCTCTCTTGATTTAAAAGTGTAAGGAAAGAGCTGCAACAGTTAATTGTAAATTTAGTATTATTTTGCAGATTTTCTGTGTGGTTTTCCTTCCTATTTTATAAAATACATGTATGTTTCCAAATAAATACTGTTTTCGGATAATGTGTCTGTTACTGAGACATTTGGGATGATTTTACATAAGTCGCTACAAGACAAAAACACGGGCAATGCTCACAGCCTGCACTTGGAGCTGCAGATCATTTTTCTCCTGCATTAGAGAAGCCATTTTCTCCTCCAGCTCCTTCCGCTTTGCCTCAGACTTTGCAAGCTCTTCCTTGGTTTTCTCAAACTCCTCCTTCATGTTGGCCATCTCCTTCTCAGACTCTGCACTCTTCAACAAGGGCTTGATCTTGAAGAACAGCTTCATCCAGGGCCAGTGTTTGACGTTCATGAATGAACGAACGTTGTACTGGATGCAGAAGATGGACTCTCTGAAAGGCAATACCAAAATATATTATGGTACATATTTTAAAATCTATAAAACATATTTAATTGTCTATATTAATATGGATAACATAAAGTTCTACATATAATAATTTATAGTTATAGTCCTGTATATATCCTCTATATGCATAAAATATTTATCATGTAATATTAAATATATATTTCTTAATAATATTTAGTGCACATTTTATATATAATATATATATCTCCACAGAAAACTTTCTAGTGTTATGTAGAGTATCAACCTATATGGACAGTTTTGGAATCCAGGTGTTTGGTTCACTTTCATGGCCAATGAAAAGGACCACCTCTAGAATTTTACTCAGTTCCTTCCATGAAAGTTATCAAAGGGAAAAGGATACTTCTCTTTTGATAGAAATATATGTTTCTCTCCTTTCATTAAAGCAGCAACCTAAAATAATTAGCTTACACTAGATATCAAGTTTCTGGATATACATATAGTATAACCACTTACCAAATTCATCAAAAATTAGAACAAAGTGTTGAAAAAAATTTTTTTTCCCTAAACTGGGATTTTACACTGTTTCATCTATTTTCAGGATATACATGTGTATTGGTAAACTGAATTAAAGAGAAATAAATAAGATTTACTGTGAAGAAGCTCATTTTCAATTTTGTACATGCCATTAGTATCTGATAAGGATTGTACCAGAAGGCTAAGTAAGTATGTACCTCCTTTCCATCATTTTCTTGAACTCCACCCTCATCAGGTAACCCCTGCACATGGCCTGTGTGCGGGTGATGAGCTGTGCCAGCTTCTCATCCCTCATCTCCTCCAGGAGCCCCAGCAGCCCAGCTTTGAAGAACACCTTGGAGAGGGAATGTTGCAGCACACCACTGTCAGGCAGGGCAAAGCAGGCCCAGAGGGAGTGAGGGAGTGGGGGGTTTGTACCTTGGTGTGTCCAAATTTGTACTGGGTGTGGTCCACATCGATTGACCCAAGGAGCTTCTCAGAAGCCTTCTTGCTGTCGATGAACTGTCCCTCTGGGATGGCACTGGCATTAAGCACCTTGTACCTATCACAGAAAAATGAATATGGAGAAGGTCAGATTCCTGAAAGCTCAATCAAACTTTTACCAACTAATGCTATTGTTTAAATTCTCTGAAGGGGGTTCAAGAGTGGAATAGAGGTGAATAAATCTGAACACTTCCATTTTCTAGAAATCACACTTGCATTTTGTTTTTAAAACTAAATTTGTTTTTAGGAAAAACTCTTCACTTCCCTTAGTCAAGAGATTTTTTGACATGGAATGGATACTGATTTCTGTGGGTAACTGCTGACATATTTCTCATATTATCTAATGCCTCACCTCTAAATGAGAACTTTGTGCACAAGAACAAAATATGTGGAGAGGTGAAACAAATCTCAGTCCTAACACATGCTATCTTAGTATTTTCCAGCTGGTATAGAACAAGAAGCAAGATACTTTCATTTTATTTGGTTTTCCAACTAGTTAGTCTAGAATGACTCGTAGTGTCTTTATTCACATTTCTGTGCTGATGGCTGAAAGTCATCTTACTTTGCTCTCCAGGTGCCCAAGTCTAAGATAGTCAACTTCATTTCTGGATAATTAGTTAAAAAACACTTTATCTCAGGACAAGAATAAATAATTGTCCTTTGAAAATATCTGCTTTTCTCATTAAAAAGAAAGAAACTGGATGACTAACTTGGACAATTAACTTTTGTATACCTAAAGGTAGTATAATGAACTCCTCCCATAATCCTCACAGTACTTAGAACAATTAGGAAACGCACATTACTCAGCATTTGGGGATATGGTGGAAGGTGGATGACACTTTGTCTGACCTCTGTTTGAAGTCAGCATAGAGTATTCTGCTGGGGAATCCTTTCCTGCAAATCCTGATCCCTTCCAACACGCCGTTACAGCGCAGCTGGTGCAGCACCAGCTCATGTTCCATGGCACCTAATAAATCACAGGATGAATTTGTATTTCATTTTACTGCACAGAGAAGAACAGATATATCACAACTTTGAACTTTAACAACTTACCAGGTGTTTTTGTTTCATTAGGAATAAGGCATCGCACAAAATGGGGATGTGTGCTTCGCAAATTGCTCATCAGCTTGTTTAAATTTTCCTTTGGAGCAAGAACAAAGCCATGGGTTTAAAAATGTCACTTACACAATCTCAATATTAGATGGAGTAAAAACACTGCAATAAAACCATGATAAGCATATTTTTTATACCGCTTTTAGGCAGTTCTGAAAGAATACTTTTAAGGATTCAGTGAGAATCCTTCATTCGAAGCACATGTGTTTATAATTTCTGAACATAAAGATTTTGTATATTACATCAATCTAAAGCTTTTTTAAACTAAATGCTCTGTATTTTTTTCACAATGTGGTAAATTTGGAATCATTATTCTACAATACCCGGAAAAGAGCTGAGACGGTCTGGAAAGAAGAACCCTTCTTCTTGGCACCCTTCTTGCCGCCACCACCACCACTCTCTAAAAAATAATATATTTTTTAGAAAGAAATGAACTACCAAAGTGCAAAGAATCTGAAAAACCTTGTGTGTTCATCTTAAAAAATCTAGTAAATATAATAATATGATCAAAATTTGCAAATGAATACAGTAGTTAAAACTACAATGGAAGACAATTTTTTTCAGATGGCAGAAGAATGAAAACCAGTGACTTCATTCTGAAGTTCAGAAAACGCAATCAGGAAATAACATCTAATATTTTGCATGGAATGATATTTAAGGAATTAAATTAATAGCTAGTGAATACACCAAATGCATTACTTATGTAACTTTACAGCTAAGGGTATGCATATACATAGCAGCATGCTGATACATTTGATTGTATTCCCTGAAGTACTTGGGAATGGCCCATTCTGCACAAATCTGGTTTCTTAGCTAGTCTGGGTAATGTCGTAGTGGTACAGATCTATTAAGGTCTCTTGGGAATTGTAATATCCTTTGTTTTGCTGATTTCCAAAACGTAGATGAGGTTTTGGGTTTTCAATTTTAGAAATGTAAGTATTATTGTACAATATTATTACAAGATTCTTTTTTTTTCTTATAAATTATAGGAAAACTGGTTTTAAAGAAATCACCTGCTTCTGCCCCACCAACAGAGGCAAAGAGTAAGGCCAGTGTCTTCAGGGATGATTTCTGGTACAGTCCCACCACCGTTTCATTCAGGGGGTCCTTGTTCTTCTCCAGCCACCCAGTGATGTTGTAGTCCACTGTGCCAGCGTAGTGCACCAGGGAGAAGTGGGCCTCAGCCTTGCCTTTGCCAGGTTTGGGCTTCTGGAAGTTGTTGGACTTGCCCAGGTGCTGGTCATAGAGCTTGTTCTTGAAAGAGGTGTCAGTTGCCTTGGGGAACATGCACTCCTCTTCCAGGATGGAGAAGATGCCCATGGGCTGGGGGAAACAGCAACATGTGAAGAAGGCGTGGAAGGAAGAAACAGAGGCAATGTATGTAAGAGAGAGGAAAGGAAGATAAAAATTATACACAAAACCCTTCCTCAAAATGTGTAGTCTTATGTTTTTCCAGAAAGGGCATTTTGCTAGTGGATATGCCATCAGTTATACAAAAAACCCCAAGCTCCCCCTTATGGCGGATGTGATTTGATAAAGATCTACCATGTAGAAATTCATTATGTATATATTAGGTGAAAATGGAAAACAAAATGAATGAAAGTAGTAGCATTCAGATGTAAGGAAACCTTACACATCCTAAATGATTTTTCTTCGAAACAAGACAGAAAATAGAGCTTGCTCAGGGAACTTACTCATGCAGCATGCATTCAAAAAATACACATGACAATATTCAAAATATACAACACAACGGAATCCCACAGGCAGTGAAGAGACAAATGAAAATGTATATGAAACACTTGGAGTTCATAAAAAATCCTGCTTTGTGCTGCATTAGGTGTGAGTGTGGTCTAACTGGAGCACAGAAGATTCTTGTTACATTTCATATCTGGAAAACTCTTAAGTATCTGGGGGCCAGTAACCTTCTCAATGAGCTCAATGCAGGCAGCCAGGTCCATCCCAAAGTCAATGAACTCCCAATCAATTCCCTCCTTCTTGTACTCCTCCTGCTCCAGCACGAACATGTGGTGGTTGAAGAACTGTTGCAGCTTCTCATTGGTGAAGTTGATGCACAGCTGTTCCAGGCTGTTGAACTGCAGAATGCAAAGATTTACTTGCTTGTGAATTTCCAGGAACACCTTCCAAATTCCAGTAGGTTTTAATTTTAAGCATTAAGGTCCTCATGACTGGGATCTTGAGGAGCTCCTCACTCCCCATTTCCCAGGAGAGATTCTGAGCAATTAACCCGAAGGCAGCCTCTTTTGTGCACCTTAAGTGCCCACTTAACATTCCTGCACACAGTGGGCATGGGGAAGAGAAAAATTCCTGCCTAGTTTCTAAGAACCAGCAAAACCATGACACCCATTAAGGTCTCCATGATTGAGATCTTGAATTTCCAGTGCTGCTCTAATATATCTACCCTTTCAGGCCCTTGCACCATCTGAACATATTTCTGAGCTCTGAAAAGATTTGCAGAACTTAATCCAAGTCCAGCTTTTCTTTTGTTTCTTTTGTTTGAATTTTTGTACACCACCAGTCTATTTCCAAGCATTTAGAGGGAATCTAGCATTAAAAAAATCTCTCTTGAACAGAGGAAAGATTTAACTTCCTCAAAATCTGTCTCTGCTATTAATTATCAGTTGTTCAACATTTTCATATCATTTTTCAATGTAAATTCAACTTCTGCGTGCAACAACAGCCATCTACAAAAATCTGCAGCCCTGTGGGACACTAAATACTATGGAAAACCAGAAGGATGCCATTCCTACAGGAATAGCAGGATTAACCAATAAATAAAAATAACCCATAATTTAAAAGAAGCACAACTCTAAACCCCAAAATATTCCAATTTCTTATTGCCCCTTCCAGGAAAGTTTCCTCCTCTTACATCAAAGATCTCGAAGCCAGCAATGTCCAGCACACCAATGAAGTACTGCCTGGGCTGCTTCGTGTCCAGCTGTTGGTTGATGCGAACAACCATCCACAGGAACATCTTCTCAAACACAGACTTTGCCAGGGCACCCACTGAATTGTACACCTAAGAAATTGTTGAAAGAAAGTTACCATCCATGGCAAAAGAGAAAGTTCGAAGTTTTTAATTCAAGTCATTTATTTTCTATCATGACTTGCCTCTTACCTGCTGCACCGTTTGGCCCTTGGTCACATATTCATTCCCCACCTTGACTCGGGGGTAGCAGAGGGCCTTGAGCAGGTCTGCTGAGTTCAGACCCATCAAGTAGGCAGCCTTGTCAGCAACTAGGGAAACAAGCGTAAAACAGAATAAGATATTAGCTCTCCAGTGGATGCATTTTTCAGTAATTCAGAGAATTTCTGCATGAGCTACATTTAATCGATATTATTCATAAAAGCAAAGATTATTCCAATACCTTTACACTGAAAATGTAAATTTTGAAACAAGTGACTAGACAGACAAAAGGGCCGAGGGCCAAGAAAATGGCAGATCAAAAGTCAAAATTTATGAATAAACAGAATAGGAAAGTGGTAGGTATTGAAATGCACTGTACTGAAAATTGTAGTCAGTGAAATTCTACTGTTACTGGAGGAAGAGAGATAGATTAGTGAGCTATTATGCCAAAAGTATGAATCTTATACTACTTTCATAGTAGGACCATATTCTCCCTAAAGATAAACATCACACATGTAAGTCTTTGTCAGTTCTCATTTTATCTGCAGTTGGACTAGATCTGCAGTTGAAATACAAGCACCACAGCACTGCATATTCTCTGTCACCACTTTCCTGTTTGCTGAGTGTCCCGCCTCACAGTGAAGGTGATAGTGAGCACTAGTACTATTTACAGAGTTCTTCAACGTGAGAAAAGCAAACCTCATTATGTAAGATATGGACACAGATGATAATTTGTACACCCTTTTATATAATTTTATTTACATTTTTCAATAGAAAGATTAAGGTATGAAATAAGAGCAAAACTGGAACAAATGTTTTGCTTCACTTTTGAAGACCAAATCTTTAATATGTGTGCATATACATATATATAACTCTTTACTGTGGTTATATTCAAGTAATAATTTGAAGCCTATTCTCCTGTAACTATTCAAGAGTAGTTCAGAGCTGCTCTAGGAAGCTGCCATTCAAGATAGCAGCAAAGCTTGTTTATTTCTGCCTGGTTCCTACTCTGTCACTCAGTCGAACCGTGCTTTAGTAGTCACTGGACTTAATATTTTGCATTGTTCAGAATAATCTGCAGCTTCCACTGAGCTGTCTTCCTCCAGAGGACAGTGTGCCTGGTTAGGACACACTTCTACAGTACTGACACTGGGGAAATGTACAAGCTGTGTCAGTGATTCTGACCCTGAATTGTTGCCTATATTTTTGTCAGTGTTTGGTATCTATAGTGCTTTAGTATATGTTGTGCTGTTACCTTCTGTGCCATCAGGCTCTGCCTGCTCCTCACGCTGCTTCTGCTTGAACTTCAGGTTCCCATAGTGCATGACTGCCCCTGTCAGCTTGTAGATGGCTGTTTTCTCATCAGGAGTAAAACCCAGGATGTCAATGGCACTCTAAAAACAAAGAGTCACTAGAGTAAGTACCCCAGGTGCTAAAGGTCAGAGAAATAAAACTTCAC
>NW_020955878.1:330773-336368 GCF_003031625.1 Empidonax traillii
GTTGGCTTCCCCTGGGCCTGGCAGAGCAGTTCCTGCAGCTGCCCAAAGGAAGCTGCTGCTGCCACTTACGTAGATCATCCAGGCTGCGTAACGCTCTTTGAGGTTGTACAGCACAGCGGGTTCGTGGAGGTGGGTCATCATGGCCATGTCCTCGATTTTGTCGTACTTGGGAGGGTTCATGGAGAAGATTTGATCTTCCTTCACAGTCAGGGTCTGTCAGAGGGCAAGAAGGGACATGAATGGATGTCAGTTAAGAATCCACAATGGGAAGGAAATGCTGTTTGTAAATCTTGCATTTTACTCACCTCTCCCCCTTCAGTCTTGACTGTGATCTTCCCTGTTTCCCTGCTCTGGATTGTGCTTTTCACATAGGATTCCTTTGCATGTACCACAAAGACAGATGACTTGGCATCAAAAGGCTTGTTCTGGGCCTCGATTCTCTCCTTCTCCGATTTTCGGAGGTAAGGAGCTGCCTCCCCAAAAATGGCCATCTCGGCGTCTGTCGACATGGCTGCTGTTTATTACGGCCAATGCAACACTATCTGTGAGGGTAGAGAACACATTACAATAGTGCCTCATGGAAGAAACACTCCTAGAGCACAGTGGATTCCTCTGCTTTAGGTATTGACTGAATTGCCATTCTTTTTTTTTTTCTGGTGCTTCATGATTCTGTTAGGAAATTTTATTTATTTTTTTTGTGTAGTCAGATCTTTAAGCCTACTGGACAATTGCATTTACAGAGGAATGCTTTATATGTTTTGTATTTGATTTTGGTTTGTGATTTTTTTTTCATTTGTTGTATTAACAGGATAAACAGATTATTCCCAAGGTTCTAAACCCTGCACTCAGTAGATACTCCCAATTTTGGAATTGTGAAAGCCTTCTCATATAATTTTTGTTTAGCATCTTTCAGATAATGTGATTTGTTTACAATAAAACACTGTAAGAGGCACAGTACACCGAATATGTACAGAGGGAGTATTATTAGCACTTCTTATTAAAGATATTCCTTTTGGATAAAATAGCCTAACCTGTAAAATATTTCAGTTATTTCACACATCTAGCAAACAATACTGATTATTCTATTTTGTAATAAAAAAGCTTGAGTTCATTCACTACTTTAAAAAAATCCAGCAAATCATTATCTGTTTGTTATTGCCCAATAATCGTCTTGACTCTCATGCAACTGTGAAGCTGGAATCTGGATTTATAGCAGTCAGTGTGCTGGAAGGAAGAGAGGCCATCCAGAGGGAGTTTGACATGCTGGACAGGTGGGCCTGTACAGACATCATGAAGTTCAACAAGGCCAAGTACAAGGTCCTGAACCTGGGCCAGGGCAACCCCTGGTACCAATCCAGGCTCGGAGACGACGAGATGGAAGCAGCCCTGGGGAGAAGGACTTGGGGGTGCTCATGGGTGAGAGGCTGGACATGTCCCAGCTGTGTGTGGTGGGACCCAGAAACCAACCATGCGCTGGGCTGATCCCACAGCGTGGGCAGCAGGGGAGTGGGGGACTCTGCCCCTCTACCCCACCACACCTGCAATGCTACCTCCAGCTCTGGGGTCCACAACAACTTCAGAAGGACATGGACCTACTGGAGTGAGTCCAGAGGAAGTGAGGGAGATGCTCCAAGGGCTGGAGCCCCTCTGTTCTGAAGCCAGGCTGGGAGAGCTGGGAGCATTCAGCTGGAGATGAGAAGGCTCCAAGGAGACCTGAGAGCCCCTTGCAGTGCCTAAAGGGGCTCCAGGAGAGGTGGAGAGGTGGAGAAGGACTTTGGCCAAGGGCCTGGATTGACAGGACAAGGGAGAATGGCTTCCAACTGAAATAGGATGCATTCAGATTAGATATAAGGAAGAATACTCTTTACAACAAGGGTGGTGAGGCCCTGGCACAGCCTGCCCAAAAAAGCTGTGCCTGCCCCACCTTTGGAAGTGTTCAAGGCCAAGCTGGATGGGACCCTGAGTAACCTGGTCTAGTGGAAGGTGTTCCTGCCCACAGCAGAGGGTTGGAACTAGATGATCTTTAAGGTCCCTTCAACCCAAAACACTCTATGATTCTGGTCCAAATGATCCAGGGTATTTTTAGCCTAATGTTATGTATGTTCATCACCTACAATTTGGATTTTGAATAGCTTTTCTGAATAAATCAAGAAGTTAACTTTTTTATCAATACTTTCATCTATTGCAGATATCTAGGTGAAAATCAAGTGATTGGTTAACTTTTCCTTGAGAAACATTTTCACTTTGACTGCAGAAAGGATATTATGGACTTAGAATATTTTTTAAACTTTTTTCTGAACCCTAGTATGCAGTATGGCTAGCCTAACAGAAATAATAGCTTAACAATGATCACAGTATTTTTGTACACTATAAAATTCATTCTACTCAATTTTTCCCTGTTGACATGTAAAAAGAAATTACTTTGCCTTCTCTGCCAGCAGAGACTTCATGACACAAATAGGTGCTATCAATTCAAATGAATGGGTACAATTTCCTGACATGGTTTTGTTTCTAACTACATGTTTTTCCACTTAATTAATGCGTTATGACCCAAATGAGATAATTTCACAAAATAATTACATACAGTTGAAAAATGGTCCCAGTTTTTCAACAGCAATTTTAACATTGCCTATAATACCTTCCGTTTCCTAACAGGAATCATATAACTATTCCTAAGATGAATAACATTAACATATTACAGATATTAGCATATACTATGCCAGCATATATTATGTTATATATTGTAGTATTTTCGTTTATATTATGTACATTGCATATATATTGTATATTGTGTTTTTTTATAGACACTGAAAGCTTTTATCACAATATATCCTTATGGTATTATTAAAAGTATAATATATAGTAGGTCAGTACACATTATGTTAGCATATAATATATGTATGCAACTTGTGAGTATATTGACTTTTAAAAGAATTAAACTATTTTCTTTTGACTGTTGTGAGTTTTCCTGAAATCAGTGCTATGGTAACTCTCCTCCACTTATTCAAAGCATACTGATTATATTCCTAACACGATTGCTTGTTGGCATTTTATAATTTTGAGGGATACATTCTAGTGACAATACTTGACAAAATTAATATAAATTAACATAAAAAATAAATGTGAGCAGTTTATTTTGGGGGTTCAAATATTTAAAACTCTGAATTTAGTTGCTATCCCATCTCTCTTTTTTCAGTTAACCCAGTAGGTATCATCATTTCCACAGTTCTCTGTGATTACAAATATTTGCTTATATAATTATGTCACAATTATGCAATTTATTCATAGGCAGAAACAAGCCTATAAGGAAGCCCAGGCTGAAATGCTTGCTTTAATCACTTTAGTGTTTTGATATGCAAAATTCTAACCCTGTTCTCAAGCTTCCATGCGAAAAAAGAAAATATTAACTTTATTTAAATATGTATGTCTTTTCCTGTTGCTTCACAGCCAGTACCTTACCCTTGATGTTAGAGGTAAATACAAAAAAACCCCACCAAGTAATTGGAAACTACTTTCTGATGGGGTTTTTCTTCTTAGGGCAGTTTCTCCAGGAAACTGGTCTCTATTGGAGATTGGTGGGGAGAATGTAGGCAGTGCAGCAGTGATCAGTACTTTTAAGATTACTGTCTTTAAGAATCTTGTGACAAAGATATCACCAATCCAGCCCAGTTCTCGTACTATATTTATACAGTGGATATAAATATAGTGAATACAGGGATTACACCCGCACACAATCCTTGCCTTAGAGCAACTCTGCCTGCCCCTATAGAGTGAATAAATCAAGAACTTACCTTTTGTGAGACAAGCTGAATGGGTTGTAGATTGGAAGCTGGTCAGTATTCAAAAAGAGAATTAGTAACTTCCTCCTTTCTGCTGCACCCCAGACATTTATAGACTAAAAACATATGGATGCCTTGAAAGCAGACTGAAAATCCCAGCTGACACTGGCAGACCCCCATTGAATAAACGTGAGCGTCTATAGGAATGCACTAGTGCTTGTGGAATGCAGGGCCAGTTTTCCTTCATCCCCCACTTCCCCAGTCCCAAGCCCCTCAAACTCTTACCTTAGAGATTTCTGAGGAAGAACATGACACACCAATCCCAGACTACTTTTATAGGATCTGATCTGCATATGTAGCCACCACCTCTTCTTTCTTAGGTCAAAACATTTTTGGCAATCTTAACTCCTAGCAAAATTGCCATTCATATTAGAAGTGAATGGATATAATTAGACATAACAGGTCTGTGAATCAATGTCCTATAAATAATTTGACAAGAGAGCCTGAGAGGGGGGGGAAGTGGGAGGGTGTGCTAAAAGAGATGAAAGGGGCTACATCGGTTCTGTAATCCATCAGATGACTCAAGCAAAGAAAGTGAAGAGTAAGAGACAGTGTGTTCTAGTAGGAAACATGTAGGGATGGAGACATAAAGGCACAGGCTCCTGTTTGCTGCAAATGCTAAGAATTCTCAGTGGGGAAAAGCATAAGGGGTCCTACTCAGAGGCAGGGTCATTCATGGCTAGGCTTCGCAAACAAAGATTTGAGAAGGGCAGGGTCATTACTGGAGGAAGAAAACCACAATGCGGGAGGAAGCATCTGAAAAGAAGCAGAAGTCACAGGAATGAGAATCAGTGGATAAGAATGATCAAATAGTAAAATGGATCAAAGTCAAAGCAAGGGAGGGGAGGAAAATGAGTCTGAAAGTAGTGATAAGGATATGTGAATAAGGAAGAGAAAGTAAATAGGGGTTTGATTCCAGTGGAATAACAGCAAGTCACCATGGACACAAGGAACAATAAAAGAGCAGAAAAAGTTTCCTCAAATTAAAGATAAAAGATTAAAAGACTGAAGTCACTGAACTAGGTGCAAGAGGAAAGACGCAGAAATGCAATTCTGACTTTTGGAGCTGAAAAGATTCAAATATCATATGAACAGGACTGTGGAACCATTCTATTGAACTTAAGACATATATCCCACTGGAATCAGGAGGGATAGGTGCTGTCTCAACATAAGATAGTCATTCAGCACTACTTTTTCCAGATGGAGGGAACCCCATTCTAGTTTGTGTAAAAAGCCAATGTACTATGCTGATCCTTGGTTGTTGCCCAACCAGATTAAGGAGGGGGTTACACATCTACTATATTCACAAGACCAGAGTGGTGAAGAGAGCAGCGAAACCCTTTGCTTTATTGAGAAACAATTTCATCCCCATGCAACAGATCTTGATTTGTTGGGTTCATTTGTTTGTTTGGGTTTTTCTTGTTTTTATTTTGCTTCCTTTTGGGTTTTTTTCATGTATTGGTCTTCACCTTCCAAATTACAGTTCCTATCACAAACAAAGCAGTCTGAAGTGAATCACATCTCAGCAGCTTCACCTGGTCCCCCAGTGTTCTGCCTCCCCAGTTAACAGTACCAGTTGTGCTCCTCTCTCAGCATTTGCTGCTCAGAGGTCTGGATAAGAAAGTGAGGAAATTCCTTCCTCCTCTTCTCTCAGCTGACCGTGTCTCTGTGATGGCACTGTAATCCTGGGGGTGGGGAGAAGATTAAGAGACATCGGCTTCACATTTGGAGTGAATTCCCACTAAGGAGTAAGACT